>NC_057797.1:683944059-684105752 GCF_018294505.1 Triticum aestivum
CACGGGGACGCACACCGGCAACTCGGTGGAGTGGGAGGTCAACTTTGCCGCGTTCCGAAGGAGGCTGGAGTAGCTAGGTAGTAGGGCGACAGACGGGAGGGCGCGCATGGCAGGTTGTTGCGGCTGCGGCTGCGTTGCGGCGTGGGAGAGCACGAGTGCGCGACCGCTGACCCTGTGCCCACTGCACTGCCTGCCTGGCGACGCGATTGCTCTCCGCTCCGCTCCGTCCGCGCGCAGTGTGTACGTACGTGCGGACGGACTTGTTCGTCCCTACCGGCCCCGTTGGACGGACGGACCCTCCTCCGCGTCGTTGCCGGGGCCGCGTCCGCTCCCAGTCCTCCCGCCCCCTCCTCATTCAGCATCTCCCGCGTGTCAGTACGTGTGGGCGTCGGTCGCCGGAGAGGAGCAGCCGTGCTACGCGTTGCGAGCCAGACGCTGGTGGCCGGCGGTGGCTCCGCCCTCCGCGGGCGCCGAAACGCGGAACGGACGCGAGATCATGCCGCGCCGCGCCCTGGTGACAGCACCAGTCGGCGCGGGTGGTCGGGCGGTGCGCCGAGGCGGATGGGTGCGCGGCGCCCCTCGAGCAAAGAGCAGGAGCTACGTACGTGCGCACGGGGCGGCCACACGCTGTCAGGGCACCCAACTTCTGCCGTGTGTGCGGGCTCGACGTGTCGTTCTTGGGCAGCGCCCGACCCGGACGGATGGAAGAAGGAGAGAAACCATGCGCTGCACGGCGGGTTAACCGGGCGGATTGCACTGCGATGGGTAGCTGGCTATCGAATCTAGTAGCGCATTGTTGACTTGCCGTTGCGTGCACAAATTCGTCGGCGGTGGCTCGGCGCCGCCTCTGCTGGCGGCACGGCGCCCCTCGATCGGTTTTACGCACCTGCCTCTGCCTGCCATGCCAGCAGCCAGCGCGCGGATCGTGATCCGCTGGTTGCTTATTTTATTCAGCCCGGCGCCGTCGCCATCGCATCCAACCCAAAGCCGCCGACGCCTGCCAGCTGTGGGCCCGTGCTGACGCGTGCTGAGTCCTCATTGGCCGGCCGGCCGGCTCGCTCGGGTTCACGGCCGAAAGGACAGCGTTATTCCTGAACGAAGTACTCCGTGCTGGAGCCGATGCCTTGACGGTGAAGAGAAGACTGACTCGAGTCGAGGGGCGACCAGTGTTTTTTTTTCGGGGAAAAGAGAGTTTTTTTTTTTGAGAGTTTTCATTCAAATCACGACACAGTACAAAGTAGTTGACCCTTACAAGCACGCTGAAACGCAAACACAAAAGTTCATGAATACCTAGAGTACTCTAAGACAACCATAACACAAGCCCTGTGTTATCTTTCTTGAATCTTGAGAGAAGACCCTTACAGCAGAAGAATCTGCAACCAGCCGCAAGCAAGTCATCATCTTCGACCACGGTACAATTGCCGCCACGCTGCTTCCTTCTTTCTTGACACCACCACTGAGAGGGTATGGACATCAATCCAACACACCTGCAACAGCCGTCGCCATCTTTAGCTTTGAGTACTGTGAAAAATGTCCCTTTCGAAAGGAAGAGAACTCGAGTCATTCGACCGGTCCAGCACCGCGGCCGGGCCATCCGCCCGAACAAAGCAAGATCTCCCACCAGCATCCGCGCAAAGGAAGGAGAAGAACAGCGGCAGCAAATCATACCGACAAGGAAGAAGAAGGGTCTTCATCTCCCTGGATCCATCGCTCATCTGAGGACCCAAACGACCAGTGCCAATGGACCTCCAGCGACCATAGCCCGCGACCTCGACGAGATCCGGGGATCCCCCACCCCGCTGGCTCCTAGAAGAAGGCAAAAACCTCGCCTGACCGGGAACGGAGACCGGAGAAACTTATTCCGACGCGACACCACCGCAATGGCCTCGGCAGCGTCTCCCTAAACTCTAACCCTACCACACACCCACCAAGCAAACAGACCCGAGGTTCCCCCTTCCTTCTGCCGCCGAAGCGGCCGACGGAGAGAGAGGGAACCGGCGGCGCCACCGGCGGCGCGCAAGGGAACCCTCGCCGCCACCCTAGATCGCCTCGTGTGATTCTATTTTCCCGGGTTGTGCTTTTTTTGTTTGGGCGAAAAGAGAGTTTGAGAGTTACAGTCGAGAGGCAAAAGATTCTCAATACATGATGGACCTAGGTGCAACCACACAGTGGTACACTCTGAACGACTATAATTTGCCAAACGGTCAACAACTCTATTTTTATTCCTAGATAATTTATGGGGAATAAACTCCTTGTCTTTCATCAACTCCTTAATTTCAGTCACCAGATGTCCATAGGCAGAACGGACTAGTCCATCTCATGTAAGACTAGACAAAGCTTCACTTGAATCAGATTGGACAATGACTGAAAGGTTAGAATGTTGTAAAGCAAGCGTCATTCCTTGCATGATTGCATGTAACTCCGTTTCCAGTGCATCGCTGCAATTGAAAATAAACCGATATGCGTCAAAAATAATTGATCCATTGTGATGTCGGAGAATCATCCCTACCGCCGCTGCACCAGACTCCACTGAAAAGGCCATCCACTGACAGAGCAACGTAATCAGTAGGAGGAGGCAGCCAAAGCTTAGGAGTTGCGACCACTCTTACTTCAGGCAAAGTCCAACTAGCATCCAACATTTTACCCTTAATAATTTCCTCTGTGCTATAATTACTAGCATCTCCAATAGACTTCATATAACTCTCCAAATAGTCCACCGTAGCAGCCACCGGGGAAACCTCTTTATCATAAGTAAGATCATTCTGTAATTGCCATATGCGCCATATAAACATAACGGTCGCGCTCAGCATCGTTACAATTAATCAGCAGGTTTAGCAACCACCCTTTTCCACTGTTAATAAGGAGTTGGTCACAGGGGAGCGACTAGACGCACCTCATGGCCTCCCAAATGCTATGTGCATGGTTGCATGCAACCAATACATGGCAGCTATCTTTCTCAACAGTGCCGCAGAGGTGGCACGTCCTGCGCGATGCAAGATGACTATACTGCATGCACGCCATAGTAGCTAACGTACTAGTCGCCACTCGCCAAGCCGTATGTTTCATGGGTAAAGGAACACAAGAGTTCCAGATAAGATTCAAAATGGATCGATCCCCGCCGGGGCTAGTGCTTGATGCCCCGCCGGCGAATTTTTCATCATGCACGGATTTTCCGGATGTCAGGCAAAAAAATCTTGACGTTGTCCTGATGAAGTACGGATTTTCAGAATTTCACTGACATCCAACGGCCGAAAATGGTCATTCAAAGGTTGCACCATCCAAGCACCATTATCATTAAGAAAATCAGACACACGGTTGAATCGACAGTTCCCTTTCGGTGCGACCAGTGTTTCTGCAGAAAGGGAAATATGTTCTCCCCGCCGGGGTGCGATATTACCAATTTTGACTGCAAGGTGAACGTTATTTTCACAGAATATTCGGGGCTATTCGCTCGTAAAAACATCCTGGTTTCCAAAAGAAGGGCAAGCCCCTGAACTATAACCACCTTTTTCTGCACCTTGACCTGGTTAATTTCGAGGCTTACCAAGAAACAAAGCTCCTCTCTGAAAGGGAAATCAAACTGATAAGTGATAACCGACCACTAGCTAGCATGCCGCTTGATTCTATGAGCAAAGCCAATCATAACTACGAGAGACGTCAATTTTTTGTTGAGCCGCCCCTAAAAATAAAATAAAATAAAAACGTTGAAATGGTCTTATGTCCTCTCTCCACCCTGCATTACTTGTCGCAGAAATTGTTATAAATGAATTATCTAAAACTGAAAATACGTCTAGATATATCCATTATCCATTGCTATGACAAATAATTCCGGACCGACGGGGTAGCACAATACTACAGTAAAAAGCGAATATGTTTGCTTGCAAAAGCACTCCTCCACCCGTAGCAAAAGAAATCGACACGGCAGACTTTGCGCTGCCGATCCCCCAGCTGTGAGCTAACCCTTCCGCGATCGTGCCCGTGCCGTGGTGAACAAAGATATATCGGGCCAACGGCACCGCGCGACCACGCGGTCACACACGGTGGAGGCGGGGACCCACGGGTCGGGAGTGGGAGGGGAGCCGGGCCGGGCTTTGCCGCGCTCCGAAGGTAAAGGCAGGTGTAGGGCAGGACGGCGTCAAACGTGCGCGGCTGGCTGTTGCGGCTGCGGCGCGGGATCGCGCGACCGCGTGACTCTCACTCGCTCAGCTGCCTGGCGACGCGACGCGAGTCACGCGATCGCTCTCCGGTCCGCGCGCCGTGTGTACGTACGGGCGGACCCGTTCGTTCCTATCGGGGGACCCCTGCTCCACGCGGGCGGCGGGCCCGGGCCATGCACCGCGCGTCGTCGGCTCCAAGTCGCCGCCGCGGTTTCCCCCGCCATCCTCTCTCTCAGGATGCCCCGCGTGTCAGTCCGTGTGGGCTGTCGGTCGGTCGCCGGGCGGAGCAGCCGCGCTGCGCAGTTTCGTCGACCCACAGCACCGTTCAATTCAACGACGCGTAACAGCGTACGTACTACGCATTTCTGCGCTTTTGCAGTCGGGACGACGATGAACGTGCCTTGGTAACCAAGGGTAATCTTCAGCAGTCAGACCAGAAGGACTGAACGTCTCTGCACGACACGAACACAGTAACACGGAGTAGTTTCTTTTGCTGGTCAGAACATAAGAACTTGCTACAAACCAGTTTCCTTCGAGAAACAAGTTAGTAGATACCCAAAACAACCATATTATGATTATTACTGTTAGCATGCCAGTAAGTACTCAAGGCAGATCCACGAATCAGAGAGAAATCATACACAACAGCCATACACCGAATAAGGAAGAGCAACACATGGATAAGAATGGAAATCATAAATTTCACATTAATCAGAGAGACGGAGATCAAATATTGTACACTGAAGAACAAAATGCTCTACTACTGGCTTCTTCCATTTTTGTCTTTGTTTTTCCCTTGCTTTTAAGGAAATTGTAAGTAACATCGGGAGC
Organism: Triticum aestivum; assembly: GCF_018294505.1. Classification (NCBI taxonomy): domain Eukaryota; kingdom Viridiplantae; phylum Streptophyta; class Magnoliopsida; order Poales; family Poaceae; genus Triticum; species Triticum aestivum. The sequence continues at coordinate 683,949,045 of NC_057797.1, forward strand.
AGATAGATGGATGTTCCTCATCATGCTACCTGCCTCCCCATGCAAAAAACGCACGCACGCACGCGATCTATGTACACCTACTTACCCTTACCCATCGATGGATCGATCCTGGCAATTAAACGGCCGATTAACCTCTTACTAGTAAGTACACGCCATTCTTCTAAACTTTAAGTTCTACCCAAGAGAGAGCTTCGCTTTGCTTCCGGGCCGCGTCGTCATCGGGCGACCGAGATCGGTCCATCTCCTACGCCATCTCCACCGGCGGCGGCAGGTTCAGGTCGAACCCCACGCCCACGGCCGGCGAGGCGTCCACCACGGATGACGACGACCCCGTGTCGCTCTGCTCCTCCTCGCGGGACGCCGCCTTGTTCATGCCGCTGATCGCCGCCGACCGGCACGGCGCCGGCGCCGGCGCGGCCACGGCCACGGTCACCGCGACCCTCGGGTCCAGGAACAGGAACGGCTGCGCCGCCACCATGGCCGGCATCGCCAGGCTCAGGTCGAGCGCCGGCGGGGGCGCGGGGGCGGCGGGCGGCGCGGCCGGCGTGTCCCGGGACGAGGACTCGACGGTGCTGCTGCTGGGGCTGACGGCCAGCGCCTTGGGCGGCGGGAGCGGGACGTGCGCGAAGGCGGCGACGGTGCCGACGGGGAAGTTGGTCTTGGCCTTGGGCCCGCGGTAGTGGAGCGCGGCGGCGTCGTAGGCGCGCGCGGCGGCCTCGGCGGTGTCGAAGGTGCCGAGCCAGACGCGCGCCTTCCTGGCCGGGTCGCGGATCTCCGCCGCGTACCTGCCCCACGGCCGCTTCCGCACGCCGCGGAACCTCGGCTCCATGCCGGCGTCCGCGGCGGCGGCGGCGGGGGCCGCGTTCTTGGGAGCCATGGCAAGTGTTCGACGCGGCGGTTGTTGTGGCGGTGGCTGGGCGGGGTGCGGCGTTGGTTGGTTGGTGTGGCTGGTTGGAGCTGGGGGAGGAGAGGCGACGGGGGGCGCGGTATTAATAGCGGAGGCGGGAGGCGTGGAGGGGCCGGCGGGAGGGGCGGTTTGACCCACAGCCAGCCAGAGGAGGGGAGGTGGACGCGCCGCCCCGCGCCGTCTGTTCCTCCGCTAATACCTCTCTCCCTCTAACTTTTTTTTTTCTTTCGATTATTTGGTGGTGTGCGTACTGGTGCGCGGGCGCAGTGCAGGTGCGGTGTGGTTGGTTGGTCGCTTGCTCACTCTCTACTATACTGAGCAGTGCTGGTTCGGTTAGGGTGAGGTGCCCCGATTCTCTACGCCGTTAGTTCACGCCGTGCAGCTCTTTACAGCTTTTTATTCTGGCCGTGGATCGATGGAATGGTAATCGCGCACGTTTCAGGCTTCCGTTTTCCCCTCGTCGTACATGTACGGCAGCGTTAGTTGGTTCGGTATTCGTATGTAGCAGCACCAGTTGCGTTCTTTTTTTTAGAGCATAGGCACGTGGCCCGTCTTGGCTTATACCGAGAGCAACCGTTACCAGTGTCCACAGATTTAATCACTTGCCAAGCTTGTGCTCACCGATCGAGCGGCGAAAGGTAATTACCGACCATACGGAATCGCGTCTTCCTCTACCGAAGAGTCTCTTTAGCTTTCCACACATGCGCGCGGTGCGATTCGGTCCACTGACGACTGGGCCTGAGGTACGTACGTACGTGGTCGGTCGTGTGTTTTCGCGTCAAGCGCCAACCGGCCGGTGGCGGTGCGCTAGTGCGTGCGATTCGGTGGCAGCAGTTCCGTGCGCCCGGCCGCAAAGACAGACAGCAACGGCGCTGCTGCGGCCGCGAGCGAGCCAACGGTATCGCCGTCCCCGTCCGCCCGCCCCGATCGCTCTCCACCACCCGACCCGACCCGACGACGTGCGCCCGCCAGGCATGCAGTTTCCCACCGCGCGCGCGCGCACGGGCCACGCCCCCGCCGCCGCGTGGGGCCGGGTCTCGCGGCGGGCCGCGTGGCCCGCGGTGCGGTGCGGCCTACGTGTTGGGACGTGGACGGGCCGACGGGGACGGGGAAAAGGGGAAGCGGTCTCGTTTTTTTTTATTAATCTGCAAAAAATAATCCGGGGGAGGTGGGCCGCCGCACCGCACCTGCACCTGCACCGCGCCTTCCTTCCTTGCCTGGCACGGCGGCGGCAGCGGTCCCGTCCAGGCGGATTCGCGGGAGATCTGCGTGGGGGCGGAGTATTGTATTATTGGCCGACGTGCTATGCTACGTGTGTCTGGATCGGGACGGAGGTAGTACCGGCCGGTCGCCGCCGTTCCTGTTCGGACGGTGAATACGAAAGCCAGCGGTGGGTTGATTTGTCTCGCTGTTCGCTGCCCGCTGCCGGCGGCCGAAGGGGGAAGTTGTTGGTTGCGTCGCCTCGAAGCTTCCTTGGGGTCGTTTAGCAGTGTTTAAGGTGTATACGGCCGCACTTGTACTGACTGTTTCGATGAGTATACTGGATAGACTAGATTTTGTCTGCCTGGTGCGAAATTTACGTGCATAAAATCGTATCATGTCACAGATGAATAGCATCTCCACCACGGAAGCGGATTTTATAGCACCCGGGTGCTCCACACCTCTATACGAGCATTAAGTTTTAAAAAATAGCGAGAAATTTGAAGAAAAAAATCTGAGATTTTGTGATATAAAACCCGGGTTTCCGATCTACTCTTGTGTGAAATTTCGTGAAAAATACTAGGAAACGTATCCGTTGCAAAAAAGACAAAAAAAATCCTGCGTAGTATCAAAAAAACTGTTTGAATGGATTTTTGTTCGGACAATATTTCCTTCGCCGCGGATACGTTCCTTCGTGTTTTTCCATGAAATTTCACATGGAAGTAGATTAAGAACCCATGTTTGGTATCCCTAAATTTCAGATTTTTTATATATTTTTTGGTATTTTTTATTATTAACCCAAGAGCTCGTGTGTATTATCCCTCCATCACAGTACATACTACTCTCTCCGTCCTATAATAAAAATCTTTTTCTACACTAATATAAGAGTGTATTAGTGTAAAAAACGCTTCTATATAATAAAACGGAGGGAGTACCTCGATATCAAAATATAAGACGTTTTTTAAGCTAAACTAGCCTAAAAACATCTTACATTTTTATATGGAGGGAGTACAAAAGCTTAGGATGTCTTATAACTAGACTCATAATTTTAATAAAGTTACGCTCCATTAAGACGATGTGTATCTAAAATACACGGGTTACACTCCCTTCCCCCAGCGTCGCTCTCGCAAGTGACTAGGGGAACGCTAACCACCGACCAACTCCCCGTCCATCCCTGCCCTCCTCCACCTCCACCGTCGGCAGGCATCATCGGGTGAATCCCAACTGGCTTTGGAGGCGGCGACACCCTCCTCCATTACACTCATTCTTCGCCAGCTGCTGTGGGACAACAGGACTGAGCGGAGGCGCCGTGCTCAGCGTGAGGGCGGGGGCGTGACGGCGCCTGCGTCTCGCTTCGATGGCCTGGGTGTCCGTTGGCTGTGCGAAAGCGGCATAGTATCTACTTCATCCGTTCCTAAATATTTGTCTTTCTAGACATTTCAAATGACTACTACATACGGATGTATGTAGACATATTTTAAAGTGTAGATTCATTCATTTTGCTCCGTATGTAGTCACTTGTTGAAATGCCTAGAAAGACAAGTATTTAGGAACGGAGGGAGTAGATATGAAGGTGTGTGCCCCTGTGTCTGATCGCGCCTTCTCGGATGCAACACCTGGACGACGGTGGGTGGCGCGGGGCATCGATCCCGGGTTCCCTCCTTGTTACGATCCGCTCCTCCTTCCCTTTTCGCCGCCCTAGTGTTGCTTGGTCTATGATATTACGATGTTTGAAGCAGGGCATTTGCTGGCGGCTCCACCAGTCGTAGGGGTGCTGATCGGGGCAAAGCACATATCTTTGGTGGGTCTCGGGGGAGTGCGGTGTCAGGTTGTAGGGTGTCAATCCTGGCAGTGGGAGACATAGTGCTCCAGGAGGAACGCACGGGTCGGATGTGGACTAGCTACTATGGCCGCGTGGGTGGCATGGCTGTTGGTGTGCGGCGTAGTGTAACAGTGGTGCTGCAGGTGTTCCTATGTCTGATGGCACTCCGGTTCAGCAGAGGTGTGTAAACGTCAGGGTGACTATCTTGCATGCAGGGGCGAAGCTACGTATAGCTACCCGGTGTCACTGGCACCGGGTGCAATTTGCACGCACTTATTAGCTTAGTGTGTAGGCCATTCAATTGTTTGATATGTAGGCATGTGTTCTTCTATATGGACACCGGGTAATTTTAAGTCTGGATCCGCCCCTGCTTGCATGGATTCTCCAGGACGACGGGAGCGGCATTTGTAGGCCACGTTCCCTTCCCGAAGGCTTCATCATGGTTGTTCCCTTTCATTTGTGCTGCTATGTGTGAACACTTGATCCCTCGGATCAGGCTGTGGCAATACTCTGTGCCGTGCCTTTCTTGAAGGCTCCGTCTTGGAGTTCATGCTTGGACGTTGTCCATCTTCATCTCCAAGTGATTCCTTTTTTCTCCATCCGTATTTTTTCTTGCTATAACTAGTCCCTAAAATTTAGGAAGTAATTAAAACATGAGATCGGAAGGTTGGGAGGCAGATTTCACGGCTGCTAGGTGTCGAGCCTGATTTTGGCCGGCGAAGGTTGCCCAATGCCGAGGAAAGGCGGCGCGGACGGGGCATGGGCCGAAGGGGAGTCGTGAGATGCGGCCAAATCTAGCGGTGGCGCGATGACCAAACGTCGAGAGCTCGACAAGGACTAGCGGCTCGCCGGCGGGCACATGGGGGTCGCGGTGGCCCCTAACCGACGTATATGTGTGGTGGCTGGATAGGGAACATCCGGAGTCAGGCGTCGGCGTCACAGTTGAGAGCGGCCGATGGAGTCACGGCAGCGGCAAGAACTGGTCGAAATTGGCATGGGTGGGGACAATTGATGGAGGGGATGTTTCATCGTGACGGTTGGGTTCCCGCCACGTCGATTTGTTTTCAGGCAGCCCATGCAAAAAATGCAACATTTGTCCCAAAAATTTAGGGCCGATGTAAGAAAACATCACTTCATAGAGACAGAGCATGGTAGGTGTTTTTTTGGGACCGACGGCTGTTTCAAATGACAATTTCTTGGGACCGACGGCTGTTTCTTGCATCTACTGAAGATGCTCTGTGAACAGCCAAAATGGTTTTTCGTCCAAAAAAAAAACCCAGCCAAAATGGTTTGCGTGTACGTACCTACCAAACCATGCAACGATATTTTTTTTTAAAAAAAGAACATGCAACGAAATTGGTTTTGCTCTAGGACGCAGCTCGCTCGGCGTCATATGGCACTCACATTCGGTGCGCTCACTCCAGCGCCCCTGGAGCGCGCACGTCGTCCACCGCAGCGGATCACGAATCGCTCCAGCCGCCTGCTTTCGGGGCCGAGGCAGCCCACGCCGCTCGCCGCTCGCCGCGGTGGGTGGTGGGTGCCGGGTTGCGTCACGTCCCCGCACCCCGCACAGCGCACACCGCACGCAGATCCCAGAAGTCCCACCGCCCGCGTCGCCCACCGCAACCAAGTTTCCACACCGTCCGTGTCCGTGTCGCGCTCCCCGCGCCTCCCGGATCGCGCGCGCGCGTCCACCGTTGCGGCGTCCACATGTCAACGCGGTCGAGCACCGCACGCAGGCGGCCAAACGGGTGGGCACGGACACGACTGCGGGGGCGGCGGCGGGCGGACGAGGTGGGGAGCCGTGTGGCGGTGGGGGCCCCCGGGGTTCCCCGTTCCACACGCGTGTGCGCCCGGCCGCCGCTCGGCCAGTGGATTGGATGGGATATCCGCACTTGTTTATGAAATTTAATATAGTGGGGCGTGGATCGGCGGCCGGCGCCGCGCGGGGCCCGCCGTGACGTCGCCGTCTCCCCGTTCGCCGTGGCTTTCCGCCCCGGCGCGCTGTGCGGTCGCTCGCGGACCCGATTCGCTTTTTGTCTGACCACGCCGACAGGTCTCTTTTACACCTGCAAGGCTGCGACCGCAACCGACCGACGACGGGTGGTTGGGCGGCCTCCCTTGGCCGTGGCCGACCGAATCGGCTGATTGGCTCGGGCTGCCGCTCCACATCGTCGTAAAGCTACAAAGCTAGCGCTCGAATTCTGGTTGGTCTCGTAGTATCGAGAGTTGGGAGGTGCGAGATGCCAGGGCTTGGGAACGGAGGGCGGAAGTTCAAGATTTTGAATATGGGTGGATGGACTTCTCCGTCTCGCTGCCGGTGATTTGACGCCAAGAGCTACTGGATTGGATGATGAGACGATCCAACGCCAAACCTAGGAACTAATCATTCTGATCTATCTTATTGAAACGCGGCTGACGAACTACAGCGCCGGATTATTTTATGTCCAAAGACCGGCGACACGAGCGAGCAGGAGGATGCAGGGAAACCGGGTCAGGCAGACAGGCGTCACGTTGCCCACGACGGACGGGGCCGCCAGCGCGTGGCCACGCGCAGGTGGCGTGCCGCACCGCGTGATGGCCGGCGGTAAAGCGAAGGTCACGACGCCAGACGCCTCCGCGCCAAACAAACCAACACGGCCACCGCAAGCCGCGTCGGAGAAGCGAGTTCAGAGCGACGACTTTGAAAACATATGCACATGATCTAACTGGGTCAAAGGGATTCGCACATGATTTACACCCTGAGCTGCACGCACGCGGGGCTGATTGATTGCTCCCGTGCAGACGCACCGTCCTCCGATAGACAAAATCTGAGCCACAACAGGAGGCCCGCGTTGGCGCGTTGGGTCTAACTCCAACGCACATCATCCTGCTCCTCGCCGTCGTCTGGATCTTCCTCTCCCTCCGCCGAATCAAATGTGTCCTGCAAAGCATCGGAAGGGAAACCGTGTCAGTTTGCTCTCTCTCTCCGGCCAGTCTGGGCTGGAGAGTGCCAGTGGCATGGGCAAATTCAGAGACAATGCATGTAGTGCACTGGATAGATATGACCAATGGATGTGAAATCTTCTGCAAGTGCGAAACCCAGCGGAAGAATTTGGCAACCAGAGTTTCACAAGCTGCATGCTGCCAAGGACTGAAAGTATGCTGCATGCATCTGGTGAATAGTTCAGTGGTGATTTTGGACTTTGGACAGTTTCAATATATGAATTCACATGGTCTAAAAGGTTGCCCACCGTGGTTCATGGTTTCTGTTTCATTTTCTGTGGTTTGCTTAATAATTATTACAGATCACCAGCCACCAATCAACCTAAAAAGACCACGGTAGCATTAGATTGAGCACCTCAGTTTCTTCTACATATATAAACCAAAACATATTACTGCTGCCCAATACATGCGAGAAAACCCGGATTTTATCCCCACAGACCCCACCCATCAGAAGCTAATTTCTTCCCTTGAATATACCGAGGGGCCTCTTCTCCCTCCAGCCATTATCTATAGATGTATGTACAGACATAGGTAGATTTTATCATTACCTGCCGTGAAATCTGGCATCGCTTGTCCCTTGCAACAGCCACAGCTGACCTAGTCTTAGCACCCTGCAAAAGGATGTATCAGAAATGATAAGATAGATATCAAACCCCTGTTAAATGAGTTAAAAAGTCAGCTATTTTTTCTTACGACAGGAACAGCACGTGCCGAGGGCACGCTGCGCATGTTTTGCTCCAAGGACAGAAACTTCTTCTCCCAAGTTTCATTCAGTCCTTGTAGAGCTTGGTTAATCATCAGCTGCACCTGCTCCTGTGTGAATCTTGGCTCTTGTCCCTGTCTGCTCAAGAAATCTGGGGAGGATTTTGACGATGAATCAGTCTGGGCCTTCTTGCTGGCAACAGGAGTACCTTGGTACCTCCCACGCTTCGAGCTACCCACCTGCTCTTGCACAGGATGGGGGCCTAGCAGAGGATCTCTGGCCTCCTCAGCATGCCAGGATGTGGTATCCTGAAAAGTAGAACAAAACAGAATCATCAATACATTCTGAAAATCATAGCACCCAGAAATTGCATTCTTAGTTATTAACTTATTACCTTAGGGTGCTGGTGCATTGCTATGATTTGTGAGCCTGCAGCAGCAGAGGGGTGGCCTCCTGCATTCCGATTCTTTCTCTTTTGGTAAGAAACCTTCATAAATTCGTCTTGGGCCCAATGGTCACACAACATTTCCCACCATGATGGTTGCATCCAATCAGGGACAAACGGTTTCCAATTCAGTGGATCATCATGGTCAATCGACACAACGGACCCATCTCCCTGTCGTTCCTCTGAATCTTCTCTATCGTCTCCCTTTTCTAATTCTCCATTGGCCCTACCAACCACCGTAGATCCTTTGAACTTCTTTGCTGCCAACTCCTCTCTAACCCTTTGCTTCTCATAGCAAAAGAGGTTAACTAACTGTCTAACTGCTTTGCGCTCAAAGATCTTCTGGCACTCCTCTTCGTGGCCAGGGGCCCACTTGTAGCGTTTCTGCAGTATTCAAATGACAGGAAATCATCACTCGCAAATCTTACAGTGAGCAAAACATAGTTTGAGACGTCCTGATTAGTTACTCACAAGGAATTCATCCAACACGGTAGCCCTTACATCTGGAGGGCATTGGTGCCAATAGTGAACCACAACCTCACAGGATCTTCCCTCGTCATCCACTGAAATACAGGTCCCAGGATAGTTCTGCTTGATAAGAAGGGAGATGGTAGTTGCTACCTTCTTAGGAAACGGCGGGTGGACACTCCAGTTGCTGGTTACAAATTAAATTGACACATGAAGATCAGAATGCATCAGTTCTCCAACCATCGACAAACATAAAGGCAGGGGGGATACTTACTCTGTACCACTGGGCGTCAACACAGGCCTATCAGCTTCTTCGCGTGGTTCCACTAGCAATGAAGGGCCACGCCCCTTGCGCTTTTTCGATGACTTGCTAAGAGATCCTGATAGCATATCATCACACTGTGCATCCTGAAATTGCTCGGTATCAGACAATCACGAAGATTTCCATGAAAAGGTGAAATTCTTAGTTTCTCGGAAAAAAAGAACACCTCTTGCAAAAGTTACATCCTTGGGTCTTTCTATCATAACTAGAACCTTTGGTGTGCCTTGCCGTGCCGCTTAAGAAGATACGCAAGGATTAAGACATACCACAAGAAAGAAGACGACACGATGCATCCACAAGTAAAACATCCATACCCATGACCAACAGACCTTTGAGGAAAGAAATATACTCTTTGGACAACTTCAATCCCTAATTCCCTATACACCAAAATCACATACAGTCCAACACAGAAACCACGAGGAAAGACAACGGCCGATAATGAGTCCTGCGGCAGGCGACACATAAGGCGGATGCCAAACAGTGCCTGTCACTACAAACCACGGAAATGGAGGGTAAACTGAAAACACGCCTTATAATGGACACCTAACAGTCCTTTAACAACAACAGCCAGTCCCAGAAGGACATGCAGGGCGCCATTTCGGGTAGCCTTACAGCTTGGAGGAGATCCCATTGACAATACAGGGCTTTCCATTTGTAATACAATTAATCTAGCATGAAATATTAACACTAAACCAAAGGAAAGCTACTACAGATGAAACTCATGCCAACACCTTTTAACTGACAAAAAAGTTTTCAAGCTAACGTTCTAAAAAAAAAGTTTTCAAGCTAACATCACAAGTTCGCAAACCTGCATCGGAAGTATCAATTTCAAATGGTAATAATCAAAACCCATCTCACCAAGCCATTGGCAAGAACACATTTGAGTGGCGGCACAACAGTTACAAGTGACACTATGCATTGCTGTCAGACGAACACTGCACATCACACATAACACTTCTGACCATGCATTGAAAACAAAGTTCAGTAAAGAAGGGGTGAGGAGAGGGACCTGGGAATATATAACTGCTCGTGGTTGGTTATGCGGTGTTATTGGACTGCTGCACTGAGGTGGTAGCTCTGCAAGAATGGGAGGCGCATGTTAGTGATACAAAGCTCTCAATAGAGATTACCAAATACGTTGCAGAGAGGGACATACTTTCAGGTGAAGAAAGCGAGGAAATAGTGGGCAAAGTAGCGGAAGCTGGAACAGGCAACAAGGCAGCAAGGCGGCTGCATGAAGCAGCCAAGTTTATCGGCCTGCCATGCTCTGCAAAATTCTTGCTGTGAGGCTTGAGTCGAACCTGCTCCGAGTGGTTCTTGCCACTGCAAGCTGCTTCTGCCACTTGTCCATCCATATACTGATTTTGACCATCTGATGGACTTGAATGTACTTCCTCATCACTTCCATCAAGCTGGTCAATCCCATTAAAGCTTTTTTGGGGAATCTCATGCTCATGAGATGAACTAGAACCAGGATTAGGAAGTGCCCACCCAGTCTCTGGAGAGAGTGTTTGATCAGCTATGCTACTCTCAATCTGTGGAGCTTCTGAATGATTTTGATGGGGGGAAGCATCTAACTTCTGGATAGGCTCAACATCAATAAGGTCTGGTGATGATCCCTTTGACAGGCGTTTACTGCGCCTAAGCTGAGGCCGCTCATTAGAAGAATTCATCAAATTCTTGTTTTTCCTCTTACGATTTCCTTTAGTATTTTCGGTGCTCTTTATATTTTTGTTTGATGGCTTGCAGACAGAGTCCACCTTTTCCTGCTCCATGTGGACTCCGTCACTAGGATTTTCACCTTCCTGCTGCTCATGGTCAACTTGATGCCGAGAACGTACCTGCTCATGCTCGATAGCACTAGGGACAGCCACATGTTCAGTTCTCTGCTTGCCGTGCTTTGGAATTGTGTCATCAGGAAACCCTCCGTCTGCCTGATTTATATGAACCAAAGACTCAGTGGGCATTACTTGTGCCTGTGATGCGTGGACATTTATCAAATTACTGTTTTTCCTCTTATGATTTCCTTTAGTATTTTCGGCGCTCTTCCTATTTTCGCTTGATGGCTTGCAAGCAGAGTCCACCTTTTCCTGCTCCATGTGGACTGTGTCAATAGGATTTTCACCTGCCTGCTGTTCATGGACAACTTGATGCTGAGAACGAATCTGCCCATGCTCGGTAGCACTAGGGACATCCACATGTTCAGTTATCTGCTTGCTGTGAATCGGAATTGGGTCATCAGGAAACCTTCCTACTGCCTGGTTTGTATGAACTGAAGACTCTGTGGGCATAACTTGAGCATGTGATGCATGGACAACCTGGTTAGGCTGCTCTTTCTGGACATTTCCTTCTTGCCACGATTTTGGACCAAATACAAATCTATATGTCCTCTTGCCAGACCTGGCAATATTTCCTTGGACAGGTTCAGTATGTGACTCCTCCCTGTGGATTGAAGCATTAGGAAGCTCATTTTGTAGTGTCCTTGCTGCATCAATTTGTGTCCTCTTGCCAGGCCTGGCAAGAGTTCCTTGGACAGGTTCAGTATGTGACTCATCCCTACGGACTGAAGGATTAGGAGGCTCAATTAGTAGCGTCCTTGCTGCATCAATCTGTGTTCTTGGTTCAGCTCGAAATGAGTTGAAGGTCTCCTCTCCAGAAAAATGCTTGTATTGTTGTCCATGTGTCGGCTCTGAATGAATGGGCTTTTGAACCATTCCTGCACGAGCTGATTGACTCGAAGGCTGCTGCACCTGCTGCACAATATGGGTCAACAAAGAGAAGAAAATTGAACAATAGATACAGTGCATGATATACTCCCTCTACTAAAAAAATATCACATTGGTAAATGCGGACAATTCTTTGTCAACTTTGACCAACATGTTAACAAAAATTGGATTGATCACATGATAACTGTATAAGTTTATCATGAATACATATTCATAATGGGCACAAATTCCAGTGAAGCCTCCAACGACAATAGCGAGTGGAGCTATGGCTCCATGGAGCTGATAAACAATTTTCTGTTCCTAATCTTGATATTTTGTAGCTTTTGCTATTAAGGTAATAAAACTAATGGTTCAATTTGCACAAACAAATAAATTTAATTTAAATGGGTAAAAAGAACACCTTTTCCATGGTCAGTAGAAGTAACATTACGATTCACTCTGACGAGTCTACAAGTTGATACTTGGCACTGGAATAGGGGCCCTACCAACATGCTGCCGCTGGACACCGACCAAGACAACTCTTCTCCTTGACCTGGTCCTCATCAGCCACCCATGTCACAAAGGTGCATGGTTGTTGGTCCTCTGAACTAAGTCTGATTTGCTGGCTCCTTTGCTTAGCATTTCTCCCTCTGTTTTTTGGGTCCAATAGCAGTACAAGTTGTTGTGCCACCACAGTAGTAGCTTCTCTGCAACACAGATCATGCTCTGATTTGGGTAGTTGTGTACAACATGGGAGATGCTTCTGACTTCAGGTTCGTCTCCCCTCCCTGCCTTCATATCTTTTATTATAATAGCGTGGCATTTGTATAGTTGGTGAGTTAGTTCCACAGCCAGTCAGAGATCGACGAGACCATCCGGCTCCTAAATATTGTTTTTTGGAATGAAGAGCGCAACAACAAATATCACATCCAATGAGGTTGTCTAAAATTTTCAAAGCATCTAAAACCCACATTCCATAGCCACACTGGTTTCAGTAAATAAAGTTGTTTGTGACTAACTTATCAATTAGCACAAATCTTGAGCTATCCGAAGCACTTCCTGCACTTGTATCCCTTTCTTTAGCTTTTTCTTTGATTAATTTTCACCGAACTTGCTTATTATTCTAAAAAGGACCGGCAATCCTCAACTCTGCAGGTAGTCCTTAACCTTGTCTGTTTCTAGCCGAACAAGAGAAAAATGCAGACTCCTACAACAAAATCGTGGAGACGGGGAGCCTACATTGGCCACAGCTTACTGAACCAAGCTATTCAAAAGTAAAGTAAAACATCCCAGCCCTAAATTCCTGGCCTGATTGAACCTCACTGACTAGAATTATTAGACTACTAGTCAGAAATGTTCAATAACTAAATAGCGACGACACAAGCATTACACATTCTTTACTTAGCAATGCTTCTAGTAGCCTATTCAAGCTCATATAGCCAGAAATGTTAGCATCGTAGCAACAACCACCGGCACCAAGCTAAGCAACAATGCATGACAATGGAATCCCTTGGAGCGAACGACTGCGAGCAGTACCTCTGCGGCATTCATTGGCCGGGGGGAGGAGATTGGGACGGCTGTGGGCGACACCACGACCGGAACTGCGGCGAGGGGGAAGGACGCGAGCTCGACGCCACAGAGCGGGCAGGCGAATCGCCCGGGGCCGTGCGGCACGCTGAGCACGGATCCGCATCCGCCGCACGTGACTCGAGCGGTCGCGGCCGGCGGGGTGGGCGCGGCGTAGGGGGCGGCGCCTCGTCCGGGGAGCGGGAGCGCGCGGCGAGGGCGTGGCGGCATGAGCTCCGGCGGGAGCGACTGGGCCATGCCGCAGTCGGGGCAGGCGAACTCCATGAGGCCATGCTCCACCTCCAGGGTCTCGCCGCACCCCGCGCATCGCACCTCGAGGATCCCCGGCGGCGCCGCCATGGGAGGACGCAGCGGCTGATAGGGTTTTATTTTCCCCCTGTGGCTGTGAGCGCTACTGTTCTGTTCTGTGTGGGATGATTCAGCCGACAGCTACTTACGCGAAACAGAGTTTCCTGGCTACTCTCCCGCAGTTGTTTTCTGTCATGGAATAGCGGCACAAGTTGCCATACCACCAATATTTGACAAATGTCAAATGTTTGCTAGTGCCTGGTTGGTTATCAAAATTTTTTCACAAATCTCATGCAGAGTCGTCGACATTTCGCAACTTTTAGTTTTGCCAATTATCATAGAGCGATCGTTGTTGGGAATGATTTTCTGAACGAATGATCTGTGATGTGTTTGACCGTGAATGACACATGACAATGGTCATGGGGTTGCCGTTTGGCGTTCGCTCCAATGCAACCCTTTGAGTGAACAACACGAACGTTCGTTCTTCATGGCAATGTGAGGAAACAACACAGGCCGCGTCTTATCCTTTTACTCTCCTCCACCCCACCACCCCCGCCACCCCCGTCCTCAAAATTACATACAAATGGCGAAAAAAAACTAGAGCATGTCAATTTATGTGTGTACCATGACACGTCCCTCTTTTTTTCGAGTAACTTTCAATCTATTCATCAATTGTGAAGGTAGTATAAAGAACACTAGAAGTAAAATTTATATGCAGGTTCGTAGGCCATCTAGCGGCAGCTACAAGCACTAGAGGAAGCCGAATGCGCGCGCCGTCATCGCCCCTCTCTCGTCAGAGTCGGGCAAATGTTGTTGTAGTAGACGGTCAGGAAGTTGTCGTAATAAGGTCCCATAGGACCAGTGCACTAGAACAACCGTCGTCGATGAAGAGAAGTATAGATCGGAAGAATCCAGCCTCCAGACACACAGACGTAAGCGAATGAAGACCGGATTCAGGCGGATCCAAAGAGGACAAACGCCGACCGAATCACACAAGATTCGCCGAAGACACGCCTCCACACGCCCTCAAGCGATGCTTGAAGCATCACCTGAACGGGGGCTAGGCGGGAAGAACCTTATTCCATCTTCAAGAAGTCATCGCCGCCCCATCTTCCTAAGCATGGCACAAACCCTAACAAAAGTTAGAAAACATCTAAAAACGGAGCCCTCCCGCCGACAAGGGTTGGGTCCATCACGCCTACATGGTCCAAGGACCATAGGAGACGAGGCAAAATTGGCAAGCGTCGTTGACTTCTATGTTGATCTAGCAAAATTGACAAGCGTTGACTTTCTATGTTGATCATGAATGCAAGAAAAGTCATCACGAATATTTAACATAGAAGTCAACGCTTGTAGCGCAAAAACAACTTACAACATGAATGCAATATATGCAACATACACTCGAAGTCATTGCAGCATGCGTACATTGTGTTTGCAGCAAACCAAAAACAAGCTAAAGATATGTTGAACGAATGTATTCGACACATAGAAATCACTAAATTTGCTACCAAATATTTGAGGTGTTGCTCTTCGCCATTTAAGACTCGTCGACAATAATTTGACTAGTCGAAGTACCATTGTTTTCATATATTGTGAGTCTGGACTCATCACCCTCGTAAAAAAATCAATCGTACCCCTTCACTAGTGCGACCAAGGGCATTCATGATAGGTTTTCTCCTGCCTCTTGCTGGCGTCGACGTCGGTCTACCTTATCTCATGTGGTACTAGGACCATGGAAGCACGATGGATCTCGACCCTTTTGCCGATGGGAGGGCTCTATTTTTAGGTGTTTTTTGTTTTGTTAGGGTTTGCGTCCTGCTGGGGAAGGTGAGGCGGCTGCATTTCCCTGAAGATGGAATAAGGTTCTTCTTGCCTAGCCCCTATCTAGTTGGTTCTTCTAGCATCTTAGGAGAACATGTGGAGGTGTGTCTCCCACGGATCTCGCAGGATTCGGTCGGCGTTTGTCTTTGGTGGATCCACTTGGATCCAGTCTGCATTCATGTGTCTATAGGTTGGATCCTTCCGGTCTATGCTTCTCTTCATTGGCATTGGTTTTTGTTCTAGTGCGCTGGTATTACGAGGCCTTAGCATGATGACCTCCTAGTTGTCTACTACAACAATGTCTGTTTGGCTCTAGTGGGGAAGGGGCGCTGAGGACGACACACCTTTGGCTCTTTCTACTTCTTGTAGTCGCTGCTAGGTGGTCTATAGACTTAGATGTAATTTTTGACTTCTGATGTTCGTTGTACTGCCTTGACAGTTCATGGATAGACTGAAAGTTTTCCCCACGGAACAAAGAACTCATCACCCTCACCCCATCCTTCATCATTGAGTTGTCGGCGCAAAAAACTCCAACTCGAAACTCTAACTCGACCTCCACTTCAAGAATCTGGTGAGGGGGAGCAAGAGAAGGAGGAGGAAGACACACCTAGAACCCCCCCCCCCACATAACGGTTGGGACAAGAGGCGGGGGCATGGGAGAGGAGGATCTCAATTGAGAGGGTTTGGGAGAAGAAGACGCGGGATTGCGTGGTTGTTCAGGAGAGACGAGAAAAGATGGAGAGTTGTAGGATCGAAGGAAGACGTAGTAGGCAGGAGGCGCACACGGTGCACCGGAACGATCCAACAATTGATTGGGTGGGTAAATGTAATCATTCACCAATAACATAATAATACTAGCAAAAACTTTTCGACGCCTTGCTTGCACACCCTTGTAGGCTTGATAACCCACAAGTATATGGGATCACAACAATTTTCGAGGATAGAGTATTCAACCCAAATTTATTGATTCGACACAAGGGGAGCCAAAGAATATTCTCAAGTATTAGCAGCTGAGTTGTCAATTCAACCACACCTGAAAGAATTAATATCTTCAGCAAAGTATTTAGTAGCAAAGTAATATGATAGTAGAGGTAACGATGGCAAAAGTAATGGTATTGGTTTTGTAGTGATTGTAACAATGGCAATGGAAGAGTAACTAAGCAAAGATCAATATATGAAAAGCTCGTACGCAATGGATCGGTGATGGATAATTATGTCGGATGTGATTCCTCATGCAACGGTTATAACATAGGGTGACACAGAACTAGCTCCAGTTCATCAATGTAATGTAGGCATGTATTCCAAATATAGTCATACATGTTTATGGAAAAGAACTTGCATGACATCTTTTGTCCTACCCTCCCGTGGCAGCGGGGTCCTATTGGAAACTAAGGGATATTAATGCCTCCTTTTAATAGAGTACCGGCCCAAAGTATTAGCACTTAGTGAATACATGAACTCCTCAAACTACGGTCATCACCGGTAAGTATCCCGATTATTGTCACTTCGGGGTTAACGGATCATAACACATAATAGGTGACTATAGACTTGCAAGATAGGATCAAGAACTCACATATATTCATGAAAACATAATAGGTCCAGATCTGAAATCATGGCACTCGGGCCCTAGTGACAAGCATTAAGCATAGCAAAGTCATAGCAACATTAATCTTAGAACATAATGGATACTAGGGATCAAACCCTAACAAAACTAACTCGATTACATGATAAATCTCATCCAACCCATCATCGTCCAGCAAGCTTACGATGGAATCACTCATGCACAGCGGTGAGCATCATGAAATTGGTGATGGAGGAAGGTTGATGATGACGATGGTGACGGATTCCCCTCTCCGGAGCCCCGAACGGACTCCAGATCAGCCCTCCCGAAAAAGATTAGGGCTTGGCGGCGGCTCCGTATAGTAAAACGCGATGAATCCTTCTCTCTGATTTTTTCTCCCCGAACGTGAATATATAGAGTTGGAGTTGAGGTCGGTGGAGCACCAGGGGACCCACGAGGCAGGGGGCGCCCAGGGGGTAGGCGCACCCCCACCCTCGTGGACAGGGTGTGGGCCCGCTGGCCTTGATTCTTTCACCAATATTTTTTATATATTCCAAAAATATTCTCCATTGATTTTTAGGTCATTCTGAGAAATTTTATTTCTGCACAAAAATAACACCATGGCAATTCTGCTGAATACATCGTCAGTTCGAGTTAGTTCTATTCAAATCATGCAAGTTAGAGTCCAAAACAAGGGCAAAAGTGTTTGGAAAAGTAGATACGTTGGAGACGTATCAACACCCCCAAGCTTAAACCTTTGCTTGTCCTTAAGCAATTCAGTTGATAAACTGAAAGTGATAAAGAAAAACTTTTACAAACTCTGTTTTCTCTTGTTGTTGTAAATATGTAAAGCGACCATTCAAGTTTTCAGCAAAAATTATGAACTAACCATATTCACAATAACATTTAGGTCTCATGTTTACTCATATCAATGACATAATCAACTAGCGAGCAATAATAATAAATCTCGGATGACAACACTTTCTCAAAACAATCATAATATGATATAACAAGATGATATCTCGCTAGCCATTTCTAAGACCGCAAAACATAAATGCAGAGCACCCCTGAAGATCAAGGGCTGACTGGAAATTGCAATTCATGGTAAAAGAGATCCATTCAAGTCATACTCAATGTAAACTAACAATAATACATTCAAATGATAGCGGTGCTCTCCAACTGGTGCTTTTTAATAAGAGGATGATGACTCAACATAAAAGTAAATAGATAAACCCTTCGCAGAGGGAAGCAGGAATTTGTAGGGGTGCCAGAGCTCGGTTTTGAAATAGAGATGAATAATATTTTGAGCGATATACTTTCATTGTCAAAATAATAACCGAGAGATCTCGACATCTTCCATGCTACACACATTATAGGCGGTTCCCAAGCAGAATGGTAAAGTTTATACTCCCCCACCACCAACAAGCATCAATCCATGGCTTGCCCGAAACAACGGGTGCCTCCAACTAACAACAATCCTGGGGGAGTTTTGTTTGCAATTATTTTGATTTGATTTGAGCATGGGACTAGGCATCCCCGTGACCAACCATTTTCTCGTGAGTGAGGAGCGGAGTCCACTCCTCTTGAGAATAACCCGCCTAGCATGGAAGATACAGACAACCCTAGTTGATGCATGAGCTATTGAAAGCACAAGTGCTCCCTAGGTGGTTTTGATAATTGATGACAACATATCTCTTGTTGGACTAACATTTCTATCTAGCATGTTTCAGATAAGTTCAACAATGGAGTGGCATGGACTAAAGGTTGTGGGAACTCCTTCAAGATGCTAAGGACAAAGGATTGGCTAAAGCCTCAAGCTCAAGACTCTTCATTTTACATTTTAGTGATCCAAGATCACATTGAGTCCATAGAAAAAGCCAATACTATCAAGGAGGGATGAGGTGTTGTTTAATGAGCCTCTTGCTTCATGTGCTTAATGATATGCTCCAAAATCCTTAGCTACTTTCCCACTTCCACATATGACCTAAACCCTAAGCCAAACTCGGTCCTACCGATTCTTCCTATCCGGCGCCACCGAGTTTCACTTGTCATAAGCCACTACCAAACCCTAATCATTTCGGTCTCACCGATGGGATCTCAGTCTCACCGAGATGGGCTTGCAAACTCTCTGTTACCCATTGCAATATTCTCGGTCCCACTGAGATATGCAATCGGTTCCACCAAGTTTGCTTGGCCAAATCTCAGTTTCACTTATTACCCAAATCGGTCCCACCGAGTTTGAGTAATCGGTCAAACCGAGTTTTGGATTTACCCTAACCCTAGCACATCGGTCCCACCGAGTTGATCCAGTCGGTCCCACCGAAATCTCTAACGGTCACCAGGTTTACATTTTCGGTCCGACCGAGTTTATTGATTCGGTCCCACCGAGATTGGAAAACTGTGTAATGGTTGGATTTTGTGTGGAGGCTATATATACCCCTCCACCTCCTCTTCATTCGTTGAGAGAGCCATCAGAACGCATACACCATTCCAACTCATATGTTCTGAGAGAGAACCACCTACTCATGTGTTGAGACCAAGATATTCCATTCCTACCATATGAATCTTGATCTCTAGCCTTTCCCAAGTTGCTTTCCACTCAAATCTTCTTTCCACCAAATCCAAATCCTATGAGAGAGAGTTGAGTGTTGGGGAGACTATCATTTGAAGCACAAGAGCAAGGAGTTCATTACCTACACACCATTTGTTACTTCTTGGAGAGTGGTGTCTCCTAGATTGACTAGGTGTCACTTGGGAGCCTCCGACAAGATTGTGGAGTTGAACCAAGGAGTTTGTAAGGGCAAGGAGATCGCCTACTTCGTGAAGATCTACCGCTAGTGGGGCAAGTCCTGTGTGGGCGATGGCCATGGTGGGATAGACAAGGTTGCTTCTTCGTGGACCCTTTGTGGGTGGTTGCTTGTTCATGGACCCTTCGTGGGTGGAGCCCTGTGTGGACTCGCGCAACCGTTACCCTTGGGTGGAGCCCTGTGTGGACTCGCACAACCGTTACCCTTCGTGGGTTGAAGTCTCCATCAACATGGATGTAGGATAGCACCACCTATCCGAACCACGGGAAAACATCGGTGTCTCCAATTGCGTTTGATCTCTCCAAACCCTTCCCTTTACATTCTTGCAAGTTGCATGCTTTACATTCCGCTGCTCATATACTCTTTGCATGCTTGCTTGATATGTATTGTGTGTGTTGAAATTGTGCCTAAACTCCACTTAAGCCGAAAAAGCTTAAAAATTGCAACTTGAGCATTATGTGTCAAATCACCCCCCTCTAGACACATCTACTTCTAGATCCTACAACTATTCGAGCATACAAAACATAATTTTTATTTGAAGGTTTAGAGTTTGGCACATACAAATTTACTTGGAACGGCAGGTAGATACCACATATAGGAAGGTATGGTGGACTCATATGGAACAACTTTGGGGTTTATGGAATTGGATGCACAAGCAGTATTCCCGCTTAGTACAAGTGAAGGCTAGAAAGAGACTGGGAAGCGACCAGCTAGAGAGCAACAACAGTCATGAACATGCATTAAAATTAATCAACACTGAATGCAAGCATGAGTAGGATATAATTCACCATGAACATAAATATCGTGGAGGCTATGTTGATTTTGTTTCAACTACATGCGTGAACATGTGCCAAGTCAAGCCACTCGAATCATTCAAAGGAGGATACCACCCTATCATACCACATCACAACCATTTTAATAGCATGCTGGCACGCAAGGTAAACCATTATAAACTCCTGGCAAATTAAGCATGGCATGAGCAACTATAATCTCTAATTGTCATTGCAAACATGTTTCATTCATAATAGGCTTAATCAGGAACGATGAACTAATCATATTTATAAAAACAAGAGAGGTCGAGTTCATACCAGCTTTTCTTATCTCAATCAGTTCATCATATATTGTCATTATTGCCTTTCACTTGCACAACTGAATAGTGTGGATAATAATAATAGTGCACGCGCATTGGACTAAGTTGGAATCTGTAAGCATTCAATACATGGGAGAAGACAAGGTAATATGGGCTCTTTATTAGATCAACAATAATGCATATGAGAGCCACTCAACATTTTCATTATGGTCTTCTCCTCTCGATCCCCAAAGAAAAGAAAAGAAAAGAAACAAAACTATTTACACGGGAAAGCTCCCAACAAGCAATAGAAGAACGAGACATCTTTTGGGGTTTTCTTTTTAATTACTACTACTACAAGCATGAAAAGTAAACTAGCTAAAAGCTACAACTATTTTTTTGTTTTTTCTTAAGGTTTTTCAAACACACAAGAAGAATGCCAGAAAAGAAAATAAACTAGCATGGATAATACAATGAAAAAGTATGAGAACCGACAACTGGCATGAGTGTGTGAACATGAATGTAATATCGGTGAGAAATACGTACTCCACCAAGCTTAGGCCTTTTGCCTAAGTTGGTCTATGGCCATGGCTGGCCTGGTGGAAATCCAAAGTTGTAGCTGGGGTCGTACTGAGATGCAGCAGCTACTGCCTGACGAGCTGCAGCTTGGAGGCGAGCTGCCTCCGTCCTCCTCTCGTACTCGTTCGCCTCCTCCCTGGTTATAACATATCTCCCTTTTGTCTGAAAGTCAAAGAAAGCAGGAGCAGGGAGAGCAACATGGACGGTGCATCGTCTGTCAAAGATTAGTCGGTACTGGAGGAACTGATCGTTCCTCTCAACAAACTGATGACGAACCATAGCATCATAATCTAGATAAACTGGAGGCAATTCAATATCATTCTCATGTATGGGTATCTCAAGAAAATTAGCTAAATGGGTTGCATAAATTCCGCCGAACAAATCTCCATTAATACTGTTATTATGCAACCTACGTGCAACAATGGCCCCCAAGTTGTATTGTTTATCTCCTAATACAACACTCTTGAGAACACTAAGATCGGGAACACACATGTGACATGCCTCATCCTTACCATTGATGCATCTACCTATAAAGAGAGCAAAATAATGTATGGCAGGAAAATGAATGCTCCCTATGGTAGCTTGTGTTATTTCTCTAGATTCCCCCACAGTGATACTAGCAAGAAATTCTTTAAATTCAGATTTGCGAGGTTCACTAACACTACCCCACTGCGGGAGTTTACAAGCAGTATTGTCCATGGTATAAGATTTATCATAGAGATCAAATTGGACAGTGTGAGAATTGCGTGATGATGTAAATTTAAACCTTCTCACAAAGGAATCAGTTAGGTGATAGTATTGGGGGCACTTATCAGACACGAAGCCCTCAAGTTCAGCATTACGCACATACGCGTCAAATTCCTCCTTGATTCATGCTTGGACCATAAAATCTTCTGACGACCATTCACAAGGCCGCACGTGAGCTTCTCTTGGTAGTTCATAGTCCGGCTCATGTATCGCGGGCCTGGGTTCTTGCTTCTTTGAGGAACCACCTTGGTACATTTTCCTAAACATATTTGTTCCTCTGAAAAATTTCTAAATTATTTTAGTAACTCAAAATAAAAGTGAACCAAACTCAACAAAATTGATAGCAACTACTCCTACAAGTGCCTAGAGGCCATATCATGCATTGAAACTACTTTTGACCACATAAATTTGACGTGCAAGCTCAAGAACAGGGTCACCTAAGAAGCAAAGATTTGCAATAAATAAAGCACTAGAACAAAAACTAATTGGAGTATTGGAGGAGTCACATACCGAGGAACAATCCCCCAAAGCAGTTTTGTGAATGGCCAACAAGATGAGCTAGAACACGGGTTTGAGCTGGTGGGTGATTTTTTCTGGGGGAAGATGAAATGTGTGGGTGCAAGAATAAGTGGAGGGGACCCGCGTGGGGTCCATGAGGCAGGGGGTGCGCCCAGGGGGGTAGGGCGCTCCCTCCACCCTCGTGGGCACACAGTGGGTCCCTGATGTGTTCTTAGTGCTAATAATTCTTAAATATTCTGGAAAAAATCATATTAATTTTTCAGGGCATTTGGAGAACTTTTATTTTCGGGGTATTTTTTATTGCAAGGATAATTCAGAAAACAAACAGAAAATATTATTTTTGCTTTATTTAAACTAAATAACAGAAAATAAAAAGAGGGTACAGAAGGTTGTGCTTTCTAACTTCATCCATCTCATGCCCATCAAAAGGAATCCACTAACAAGGTTGATCAAGTCTTGTTAACAAACTCATTCCGAATCACATGAAACTGGAGAAATTTCAAATATGCACATCCCAAACAATAAGAATATCATATTTCTTCTTGACAGTAGGAAGAGGAAATTCAAAACCTCCAATAGTAACTGTTGGAATTTTTCCAATAGAATTGATACTGTGGACTTGAGGTTGTTTCCTCGGAAAGTGTACCGTATGCTCATTACCATTAACATGAAAAGTGGCATTGCCTTTGTTGCAATCAATAACAGACACTACAGTATTCAAAAAGGGTCTTCCAAGAATAATGGACATACTATCGTCCTCGGGAATATTGAGAATAACAAAGTCTATTAAAATAGTAATGTTTGCAACCACAATAGGCACATCCTCACAAATACCGACAGGTATAGCAGTTGATTTATCAGCCATTTGCAAATATATTTTAGTAGGTGTCAACTTATTCAAATCAAGCCTACGATATAAAGAGAGAGGCATAACACTAACACCGGCTCCAAGATCACATAAAGCAGTTTTAACATAGTTTCTTTTAATGGAGCATGGTATAGTTGGTACTCCTGGATCTCCAAGTTTCTTTGGTATTCCACCCTTAAAAGTATAATTAGTAAGCATGGTGGAAATTTCAGCTTTCGGTATCTTTCTTTTATTAGTAACAATATCCTTCATGTACTTAGCATAAGGATTCATTTTAAGCATATCAGTAAAGCGCATACGCAAAAAGATAGGTCTAATCATTTCAGCAAAGCGCTCAAAATCCTCATCATCCTTTTTCTTGGATGGTTTAGGAGGAAAAGGCATGGGTTTCTGAACCCGCGATTCTCTTTCTTTTACCGTGCTTCCTAGCAACAAAGTCTCTCTTGTCATAACATTGATTCTTTGATTGTGGGTTATCAAGATCAAAAATAGGTTCAATCTCTAAATCATTGTTATTGCTAGGTTGAGCATCAACATGAACATCATCATTAACATTATCACTAGGTTCATG
Source organism: Triticum aestivum (assembly GCF_018294505.1). NCBI lineage: Eukaryota > Viridiplantae > Streptophyta > Magnoliopsida > Poales > Poaceae > Triticum > Triticum aestivum. The sequence continues at coordinate 683,973,019 of NC_057797.1, forward strand.
TTCATTACCAGATTGTGTTTCAGCATCAGAAATAGAAATATCATAGGGATTCTCAGGTGTGTCTTCAACAGGTTCACTAGAAGCATGCAAAGTCCTATCATTTTTCTTTTTCTTTCTTTTAGAAGGACTAGGTGCATCAACATTAGTTCTCTGAGAATCTTGCTCAATTCTCTTAGTGTGGCCTCAGGATACAAAGGTTCCTGAGTCATTTTACCCCCTCTAGTCATAACTCTAACAACATTATCATTTTTCTTATTATTTAATTCATTGAGCAAATCATTCTGAGCCTTAAGTACTTGTTCTACTTGAGTGGTAACCATAGAAGCATGTTTACTAATAAGTTTAAGTTCACCTTTAACTCTAGACATATAATCACTCAAGTGTTCAAGCATATCAGCATTGCGTTTCAATTGTCTACCAACATAAGCATTGAAGTTTTCTTGTTTAACACTAAAATTATCAAACTCATCTAAGCATTGGCTAGCAGACTTATTACGAGGAATATCACCTTCATCAAATCTATAGAGAGAATTTACCTTTACTACCTGTGTCGGGTTGTCAAGACCATGTATTTCTTCAATAGGTGGCAAATTCTTAACATCTTCAGCTTTAATACCTTTTTCTTTCATAGATTTCTTTGCCTCTTGCATATCTTTAGGACTAAGAAATAGAATACCCCTTTTCTTTGGAGTTGGCTTAGGAGTTGGTTCAGGAAGGGTCCAATCATTTTCATTACTCAACATATTATTCAATAGCAATTCAGCTTGATCAACTGTTCTTTCCCTGAAAACACAACCAGCACAACTATCCAGGTGGTCTCTGGAAGCATCGCTTAGTCCATTATAAAAGATATCAAGTATTTCATTTTTCTTGAGAGGATGATCAGGCAAAGCATTAAGTAATTGGAGAAGCCTCCCCAAGCTCCTGGGAGACTCTCTTCTTCAATTTGCACAAAATTATATATTTCCCTTAAGGCAGCTTGTTTCTTATGAACAGGGAAATATTTAGCAGAGAAGTAATAAATCATATCCTGGGGACTACGCACACAACTAGGATCAAGAGAATTAAACCATCTTTTAGCATAACCCTTTAATGAGAACGGAAACAACTTAAGGATAAAGTAATAGCGAGTTTTCTCATCATTAGTGAATAGGGTGGCTATATCATTTAATTTAGTAAGATGTGCCACAACAGTTTCATATTCATAGCCATAAAAAGGATCAGATTCAACCAAAGTAATTACCTCAGGATCGACAGAGAAATCATAATCCTTATCATAAATAAAGATAGGTGAAGTAGCAAAAGCAGGGTCATATTTCATTCTAGCATTCAAGGATTTTTCTTTAAGCTTAGCTAATAATTTCTTAAGATCATATCTATCAGCAAGCTAAAAAGTCTCTAGCAGTTTCTTCATCCATAACATAACCCTCAGGCACAACATGCAATTCATATCTAGGGAGAGAATCTTCATCATCACTTTCATCAATATTATCAGTTTCAATAATTTCATTCTCTCTAACCCTAGCAAGTTGTTCATCAAGAAATTCACCTAGTGGCACAGTATTATCAAGCATAGAAGTAGTTTCATCATAAGTATCATGCAAAGCAGAAGTGGCATCATCAATAACATGCGACATATCAGAATGAATAGCAGGTGTAGGTGTCGCAAGTTTACTGAAAACAGAAGGTGAATCAAGTGCAGAGCTAGATGGCAGTTCCTTACCTCCCCTCGTAGTCGAGGGGAAAATCTTGGTTCTTTTATCTTTTAAGTTCTTCATAGTGATCAGTAGATATAAATCCCAAGTGACTCAAAGAATAGAGCTATGTTCCCCGGCAACGGCGCCAGAAAATAGTCTTGATAACCCACAAGTATAGGGGATCACAACAATTTTCGAGGGTAGAGTATTCAACCCAAATTTATTGATTCGACACAAGAGAATCCAAAGAATATTCTCAAGTATTAGCAGCTGAGTTGTCAATTCAACCACACCTGAAAGACTTAATATCTGCAGGAAAGTATTTAATAGCAAAGTAATATGGTAGTAGCGGTAACGGTGGCAAAAGTAACGTATTGGTTTTGTAGTGATTGTAACAGTGGCAATGGAAAAGCAACTAAGCAAAGATCAATATATGAAAAGCTTGTAGGCAATGGATCAGTGATGGGTAATTATGTCGGATGCGATTCCTCATGCAATGGTTATAACATAGGGTGACACAGAACTAGCTCCAGTTCATCAATGTAATGTAGGCATGTATTCCGAATATAGTCACACGTGCTTATGGAAAAGAACTTGCATGACATCTTTTGTCCTACCCTCCCGTGGCAGCGGGGTACTATTGGAAACTAAGGGATATTAAGGCCTCCTTTTAATAGAGTACCGGACCAAAGCATTAGCACTTAGTGAATACATGAACTCCTCAAACTACGGTCATCACCGGTAAGTATCCCGATTATTGTCACTTCGGGGTTAATGGATCATAACACATAATAGGTGACTATAGACTTGCAAGATATGATCAAGAACTCACATATATTCATGAAAACATAATAGGTACAGATCTGAAATCATGGCACTCGGGCCCTAGTGACAAGCATTAAGCATAGCAAAGTCATAGCAACATCAATCTCGGAACATAATGGATACTAGGGATCAAACCCTAACAAAAATAACTCGATTACATGATAAATCTCATCCAACCCATCACTGTCCAGCAAGCCTACGATGGAATCACTCACGCACGATGGTGAGCATCATGAAATTGGTGATGGAGGAAGGTTGATGATGACGATGGCGACGGATTTCCCTCTCCAGAGCCCCGAACGGACTCCGGATCAGCCCTCTCGAGAGAGATTAGGGCTTGGCGGCGGCTCCGTATCATAAAACGTGATGAATCCTTCTCTCTGATTTTTTTCTCCCTGAACGTGAATATATAGAGTTGGAGTTGAGGTCGGTGGAGCACCAGGGGGCCCACAAGGCAGGGGCGCGCCCAGGGGGGTAGGCGCGCCCCCACCCTCATGGACAGGGTGTGGGCCCCCTGGCCTTGATTCTTTCGCCAGTATTTTCTATATATTCCAAAAATATTCTATGTTGATTTTCAGGTCATTCCAAGAACTTTTATTTCTGCACAAAAATAACACCATGGCAATTATGCTGAAAACAACATCAGTCCGGGTTAGTTCTATTCAAATCATGCAAGTTAGAGTCCAAAATAAGGGCAAAAGTGTTTGGAAAAGTAGATACGTTGGAGACGTATCAAGGCTATCATCCCGTAATACTCGATGTTGAGAAATAAGAGAATGTATCAACTTCTCATTGTAGGACCAAAGATGTGGACTAAACAAGAATGAATAGGCGACTACAAAAGTGTAAACTTTTGTTAACAAATGTTAGGGATTGTGGATAAAGTAAGTTCTCTAAATATCCAAGTAGATGTGATATCTATACAACGAGCAAGCAATGATAACACAAGTGAATTGGATAGGATTATAAATAACAAGAACACATGGAAAATAAGATGTATCACTTCCTTTAAGGGAAGCTAATCTATGTTGGATAGTTGTGGGGAACACAAACTATCCCAACGACACAAAGTCACACCTTCTTATCCTTGAACCTAAGCTAATATAATGAACACAAAGTATCTATGTTGGATAGTTGTGGAGAAACATAATATAATCATTTGAAATTGCATCCCCCCTCATGGATCACCTTGATTATACTAATTCAGACTGTTGAGTTTGTTCCTCTAGAATTATTTCCAAAGCGGAGAACAAGAGAACCATTATGTGTTAGTGCTAAATGGTGTTATTTGTTGCTGGTGTACCAGCTTTAGAGCATACCTAGCTGATCTTTTAAAATTTGCCCCTTTATATCTTAACTTCTTACATTTGCCCCGTTAAAAAATGGATCCTAACAAACTCTTAAATCTAGCTTTCTAAAAAATCACGCAAATCTGAGCATCGGTAGCCCAATTTGATTCAAACTAACCAAATATAGCACAAGTAGGTTCAAACTAGATTGCACAATATGAATTTAAACTAGTCGATTCGAGTGAAATAATAAAAAAAATCAATCATCTTCTTTGTCCTCTATTTTGTCCATGATCTTTGTTGGGAACGTAGTATTTCAAAAAAATTCCTACGATAACGCAAGATATATCTAGGAGAAGCATAACAACGAGCGGGGAGAGTGAGTCCATGTACCCTCACAGACCGAAAGCGAAAGCATTTAGTAACGCGGTTGATGTAGTCAAACGCCTTCGTGATCCAACTGATCCAAGTACCGAACGCACGGCACCTCTGTGATCTACACACGTTCAGCTCGGTGACATCCCTTGAACTCTTGATCCAGTTGAGGTCGAGGGAGAGTTTCATCAGCACGACGGCATGGTGATGTTGATGATGATGTTACCAGCGCAGGGCTTCCCCTAAGCACTACGACGATATGACTGATACGTCTCCAACGTATCTATAATTTTTGATTGCTCCATGCTATATTATCTACTGTTTTAGGCAATATTGGGCTTTATTTTCCACTTTTATATTATTTTTGGGACTAACCTATTAACCGGAGGCCCAGCCCAGATTTGTTGTTTTATGCCTATTTCAGTGTTTCGAGGAAAAGGAATATCAGACGGAGTCAAAACGGAACGAAATCAACTGGAGAAGTTATTTTTGGAAGGAAACCCACCTGATGGACTTGGACCGCACGTCAGAAGATACGGTAGGTGCTCACGAGGGTGGGGGGCGCGCCCCTGCCTCGTGGGGCCCCTGTAGCTCCACCGACATACTCCTTTCACCCATATATACCATCGTACCCTAAAACTTCCAGAACATAAGATAGATCGGGAGTTCCGCCGCCGCAAGCCTTCAGAACCACGAAAAACCAATCGGGACCCCTTTCCGGTACCCTGCCGGAGGGGGGATCCATCTCCGGTGGCCATCTTCATCATCCTGGCGCTATCCATGACGAGGAGGGAGTAGTTCACCCTCGGGGCTGAGGGTATGTACCAGTAGCTATGTGTTTGATCTCTCTCTCTCTCTCTCATGTTCTCTCTCGTGTTCCATCTATGGCACGATCTTGATGTATCCCGAGATTTGCTATTGTAGTTGGATCTTATGTTTCTTCTCCCCCTCTACTCTCTTGTGATGAATTGAGTTTCCCCTTTGAAGTTATCTTATCGGATTGAGTCTTTTATGAACACTTGATGTATGTCTTGCCGTGCTTATCTGTGGTGACAATGGGATATCACGTGCCACTTGATGTATGTTTTGGTGACCAACTTGCGGGTTCCGCCCATGAACCTATGCATAGGGGTTGGCACACGTTCTTGATTCTCCGGTAGAAACTTTGGGGCACTATTTGAAGTACTTTTATGTTGGTTGGATAAATCTGAGATTGTGTGATGCATATCGTATAATCATGCCCACGGATACTTGAGGTGACAATGGAGTATCTAGGTGACATTAGGGTTTTGGTTGATTTGTATCTTAAGGTGTTATTCTAGTAAAAACTCCAGGGTTGTTTGTGACACTTATAGGAATAGCCCAACGGATTGATTTGAAAGAATAACTTTGAGGTGGTTTCGTACCCTACCATAATCTCTACGTTTGTTCTCCGCTATTAGTGGCTTCGGAGTGACTCTTTGTTGCATGTTGAGGGCTCGTTATATGATCTATCTATGTTATTATTGTTGAGAGAACTTGCACTAGTGAAAGTATGAACCCTAGGCCTTATTTCCTATCATTGCAATACCATTTACGCTCACTTTTATCATTAGTTACCTTGCTGTTTTTATATTTTCGGATTACAAATACCTTTATCTACCACCCATATTGCACTTGTATCACCATCTCTTCGCCGAACTAGTGCACCTATACAATTGACCATTGTATTGGGTGTGTTGGGGACACAAGAGACTCTTTGTTATTTGGTTGCAGGGTTGCTTGAGAGAGACCATCTTCATCCTACGCCTCCTACGGATTGATAAACCTTAGGTCATCCACTTGAGGGAAATTTGCTACTGTCCTACAAACCTCTGCACTTGGAGGCCCAACAACGTCTACAAGAAGAAGGTTGTGTAGTAGACATCAAGCTCAAGCTCTTTTCTGGCGCCGTTGCCGGGGAGGCTAGGTAAGTGGCACTCACACCCCGTCAACTAAGCTCTTTTCTGGCGCCGTTGCTGGGGAGGTGAGTGCTTGAAGGTATATCTTTAGATCTTGCAATCTAGTCTTTTAGTTTCTTGTTTTATCACTAGTTTAGTTTATAAAAGAAAATTACATAAAAAAATGGAATTGAGTTTATCTCATACGCTTCACCTTTTTAGTATCTTTCGTGAGTATGATGGAAAGGATAATTGTGCTCAAGTGCTATAAGAAGAAATCTATAAAATGTTTGGCACTAAATATTTGAATGATGAGCATGATTGCAATGTTGTTAGTATTAATTCTTTGAATATCCATGATGCTAATGATATGCAAAGCCACAAGCTTGGGGAAGCTATGTTTGATGAAGATGATATTTTTTGTCCCCCAAGTTATGATGAGCAAATTTATTATGATGAAAGCATGCCTCCTATTTATGATGATTATATTGATGAAAGTGGATTTGGAGAGGTCATGACTTTACTTTGTGATGAATCCACTATTTCGGAAGAGGTTCCAATTGATTATGAGAACAAATTTGCTATATATGATGATTATTGTGATGACTTGTATGCTATAAAGAATAATGATATCCATGAAACTTGTCATCATGATTTTAGTTTTCAATTGGATTATGCCTCACATTATAATTATTTTGTTGAGTTTGCTCCCACTATTATTCATGAGAAGAAAGTTGCTTGTGTGGAGAGTAGTAAATTTTCTATGCTTGTAGATCATGAAAAGAATGCTTTAGGTGCTGGTTATATTGTTGAATTCATTCATGATGCTACTGAAAATTATTATGAGGGAGGAACATATGCTTGTAGGAATTGCAATAATATCAAGTTTCCTCTCTATGTGCTTAAAATTTTGAAGTTATGTTTGTTTTACCTTCCTATGCAAGTTGATTATTGTTACCATAAGTTGTTTGCTCACAAAATCCCTATGCATAGGAAGTGGGTTAGACTTAAATGTGCTAGTCATATTCTTCATGATGCTCTCTTTATGTTTCAATTCTTATCTTTTATGTGAGCATCATTGAAATCATCATGCCTAGCTAGGGGCGTTAAACGATAGCGCTTGTTGGGAGGCAACCCAATTTTATTTTTGTTCCTTGCTTTTTGTTCCTGTTTAGTAATAAATAATTCATCTAGCCTCTGTTTAGATGTGGTTTTATGCTTTTAATTAGTGTTTGTGCCAAGTAGAACCTTTGGGAAGACTTGGGGAAAGTCTTGTTGATCATGCTGTAAAAAACAGAAACTTTAGCGCTCACGAGAATTGCTGCCATTTTTATTTGGAGAGTGCTATTTAGTTAATTCTTTTTTAAGATTATTAATAGGTAAATTACTCAGGTCCAGCAATTTATTTGAGAATTTTATGAGTTCCAGAAATAGACGTTTGATCCAGATTACTACAGACTTTTCTGTTTTTGACAGATTCTGTTTTTCGTGTGTTGTTTGCTTATTTTGATGAATCTATGGCTAGTAAAAGATTTTATAAACCATAGAAAAGTTGGAATACAGTAGGTTTAACACCAATATAAATAAAGAATGAGTTCATTACAGTACCTTGAAATGGTGATTTATTTTCTTATACTAACGGAGCTCACGAGTTTTCTACTTTAAGTTTTGTGTTGTGAAGTTTTCAAGTTTTGGGTAAGGATTCGATGGACTATGGAATAAGGAATGGCAAGAGCCTAAGATTGGGGATGCCCAAGGCACCCCAAGGTAATATTCAAGGACAACCAAGAGCCTAAGCTTGGGGATGCCCCGGAAGGCATCCCCTCTTTCGTCTTCGTTCATCGGTAACTTTACTTGGAGCTATATTTTTATTCGCCACATGATATGTGTTTTGCTTGGAGCATCAATTTATTTTGTTAGGATTTTCTTGCTGTTTTAATAAAATACAAAGATCTGAAATTATTAAATGTTAGAGAGTCTTCACATAGTTGCATAATTATTCGACTACTCATTGAGCTTCACTTATATCTTTTAGAGCATGGTGGTAGTTTTATTTTGAAGAAATAGATGAACTCTCATGCTTCACTTAGATTATTTTGAGAGTCTTAAATAGCATGGTAATTTGCTTAAAATCCTAAAATGCTAGGTATTCAAGAATAATAAAAATTCTCTTATGAGTGTGTTGAATACTAAGAGAAGTTTGATGCTTGATGATTGTTTTGAGATATGGAGATGGTGATATTAGAGTCATGCTAGTTGAGTAGTTGTGAATTTGAGAGATACTTGTGTTGAAGTTTGTGATTCCCGTAGCATGCACGTATGGTGAACCGTTATGTAACGAAGTCGGAGCATGAGGTGTTTATTGATTGTCTTCCTTATGAGTGGCGGTCGGGGACGAGCGATGGTCTTTTCCTACCAATCTATCCCCCTAGGAGCATGCGCGTAGTACTTTGTTTCGATAACTAATAGATTTTTGCAATAAGTATGTGAGTTCTTTATGACTAATGTTGAGTCCATGGATTATACGCACTCTCACCCTTCCACCTTTGCTAGCCTCTCTAGTACCGCGCAACTTTCGCCGGTACCATAAACCCACCATATACCTTCCTCAAAACAGCCACCATACCTACCTATTATGGCATTTCCATAGCCATTCCGAGATATATTGCCATGCAACTTTCCACTGCTCCGTTTATTATGACACGCTTCATCGTTGTCATATTGCTTTGCATGATCATGTAGTTGACATTGTATTTGTGGCAAAGCCACCATTCATAATTCTTTCATACATGTCACTCTTGATTCATTGCATATCCCGGTACACCGCCAGAGGCATTCATATAGAGTCATCTTTGTTCTAGTATCGAGTTGTAATTCTTGAGTTGTAAATAAATAGAAGTGTGATGATCACCATTCAATAGAGCATTGTCCCAAAAAAAGAAAGGCCAAAAAAGGGAAAGGCAAAAAAAAAGGCCAAAAAAAGAAAGAAAAGGCCAAATAAAAAAAAGAAAATAAATAAAAAGGGGCAATGCTACTATCCTTTTTCCACACTTGTGCTTCAAAGTAGCACCATGATATAGCGAGTCTCATATATTGTGCTTCAAAGTAGCACAATGTTCTTCATATAGAGAGTCTCATATGTTGTCACTTTCATATACTAGTGGGAATATTACATTATAGAACTTGGCTTGTATATTCCAATGATGGGCTTCTTCAAAATGCCCTAGGTCTTCGTGAGCAAGCAAGTTGGATGCACACCCACTAGTTTCTTTTGTTGAGCTTTCATACATTTATAGCTCTAGTGCATCCGTTGCATGGCAATCCCTACTCACTCATATTGATATCTATTGATGGGCATATCCATAGCCCGTCGATATGCCTAGTTGATGCGAGACTATCTTCTCCCTTTTTGTCTTCTCCACAACCACCATTCTATTCCACCTATAGTGCTATATCCATGGCTCACGCTCATGTATTGCGTGAAGATTGAAAAAGTTTGAGAACATCAAAAGTATGAAACAATTGCTTGGCTTGTCATCGGGGTTGTGCATGATTTAAATATTTTGTGTGGTGAAAATGGAGCATAGCCAGACTATATGATTTTGTAGGGATAGCTCTCTTTGGCCATGTTATTTTGAGAAGACATGATTGCTTTATTAGTATGCTTGAAATATTATTATTTTTATGTCAATATGAACTTTTGTCTTGAATCTTTCGGATCTGAATATTCATATCACAAGTAAGAAGAATTGCAATGAAATTATGCCAACTAGCATTCCACATCAAAAATTATCTTTTTTATCATTTACCTACTCAAGGACGAGCAGGAATTAAGCTTGGGGATGCTTGATACGTCTCCAACGTATCTATAATTTTTTATTGCTCCATGCTATATTATCTACTGTTTTAGGCAATATTGGGCTTTATTTTCCACTTTTATATTATTTTTGGGACTAACCTATTAACCGGAGGCCCAGCCCAGATTTGCTGTTTTATGCCTATTTCAGTGTTTCGAGGAAAAGGAATATCAGACGGAGTCAAAACGGAACGAAATCAACTGGAGAAGTTATTTTTGGAAGGAAACCCACCTGATGGACTTGGACCCCACGTCAGAAGATACGGGAGGTGCTCACGAGGGTGGGGGGCGCGCCCCCTGCCTCGTGGGGCCCCCGTAGCTCCACCGACATACTCCTTTCACCCATATATACCGTCGTACCCTAAAACTTCCAGAACATAAGATAGATCGGGAGTTCCGCCGCCGCAAGCCTTCAGAACCACGAAAAACCAATCGGGACCCCTTTCCGGTACCCTGCCGGAGGGGGATCCATCTCCGGTGGCCATCTTCATCATCCTGGCGCTATCCATGACGAGGAGGGAGTAGTTCACCCTCGGGGCTGAGGGTATGTACCAGTAGCTATGTGTTTGATCTCTCTCTCTTCTCATGTTCTCTCTCGTGTTCCATCTATGGCACGATCTTGATGTATCCCGAGCTTTGATATTGTAGTTGGATCTTATGTTTCTTCTCCCCCTCTACTCTCTTGTGATGAATTGAGTTTCCCCTTTGAAGTTATCTTATCGGATTGAGTCTTTTATGAACACTTGATGTATGTCTTGCCGTGCTTATCTATGGTGACAATGGGAATCACGTGCCACTTGATGTATGTTTTGGTGACCAACTTGCGGGTTCCGCCCATGAACCTATGCATAGGGGTTGGCACACGTTCTTGATTCTCTGGTAGAAACTTTGGGGCACTATTTGAAGTACTTTTATGTTGGTTGGATAAATCTGAGATTGTGTGATGCATATCATATAATCATGCCCACGGATACTTGAGGTGACAATGGAGTATCTAGGTGACATTAGGGTTTTGGTTGATTTGTATCTTAAGGTGTTATTCTAGTAAAAACTCCAGGGTTGTTTGTGACACTTATAGGAATAGCCCAACGGATTGATTTGAAAGAATAACTTTGAGGTGGTTTCGTACCCTACCATAATCTCTATGTTTGTTCTCCGCTATTAGTGGCTTCGGAGTGACTCTTTGTTGCATGTTGAGGGCTCGTTATATGATCTATCTATGTTATTATTGTTGAGAGAACTTGCACTAGTGAAAGTATGAACCCTAGGCCTTATTTCCTATCATTGCAATACCGTTTACGCTCACTTTTATCATTAGTTACCTTGCTGTTTTTATATTTTCGGATTACAAATACCTTTATCTACCATCCATATTGCACTTGTATCACCATCTCTTCGCCGAACTAGTGCACCTATACAATTTACCATTGTATTGGGTGTGTTGGGGACACAAGAGACTCTTTGTTATTTGGTTGCAGGGTTGCTTGAGAGAGACCATCTTCATCCTACGCCTCCTACGGATTGATAAACCTTAGGTCATCCACTTGAGGGAAATTTGCTACTGTCCTACAAACCTCTGCACTTGGAGGCCCAACAACGTCTACAAGAAGAAGGTTGTGTAGTAGACATCAATGACTGAGGTGTTAACTATGGAGGGGGGCGCCGCACACGGCTATGAACAATTGATGTGTGTTCTAGGGGTGCCCTCCCCAGATATATAAAGGAGGGAGAGGAAGCGAGGCAGCCTAGGGCGCCGAAGTAGGAGGAATCCTACTTGGGCCCCTAGTCCAATTCGGCCCCCCTTACCATATTTGGACAAGGGGGAAAGGAAGGAGGGGGAAGGGGAAGGAAGTAGGAGTCCTACTTCATATTTTCCTTTTCCTCCTCTCCTTTTCCTTTCTCCCTGGCCCTATAGGGAGCGCACCGGCCCCTTGTGGGCTGGTGTGTTCCCTTACTTGGCCCATTAAGCCCATATCTTTGCCGGGGCTTGCCTGAAACCCCTTCCGGTGACCCGGTATCACCCGGAACACTTCCGTTATCCGAATATAGCCTTCCAATATATGAATATTTACCTCTCGACCATTTCGAGACTCCTCGGCATGTCTGTGATCTCATCCAGGACTCCGAACAAACTTCGGTACATCAAATCACATAACTCATAATATAAATCGTCATCTAACGTTAAGCATGAGGACCCTACGGGTTCGAGAACTATGTAGACATGACCAAGACACATCTCCGGTCAATAACCAATAGCGGAACCTGGATGCTCATATTGGCTCCTACATATTCTACGAAGATCTTTACCGGTCAAACCGCATAACAACATACGTTGTTCTCTTTGTCATCGGTATGTTACTTGCCTGAGATTTAATCGTCGGTATCATCATACCTAGTTCAGTCTCGTTACCGGCAAGTCTCTTTACTCGTTCCGTAATGCATCATCCCGCAACTAACTCATTAGTCGCATTGCTTGCAAGGCTTATAGTGATGAGCATTACTGAGAGGGCTCAGAGATACCTCTCCGATACACAGAGTGACAAATCCTAATCTCGATATATGCCAACTCAACAAACACCATCGGAGATACCTGTAGAGCATCTTTATAATCACTCAATTACGTTGTGACGTTTGATAGAACACAAGGTGTTCCTCTGGTATTCGGGAGTTGCATAATCTCGTAGTCAGAGGAACATCTATAAGTCATGACGAAAGCAATAGCAAGAAAACTATATGATCATTTATTCTAAGCTAATGGATGGGTCATGTCCATCACATCATTCTCTAATGATGTGATCCCATTCATCAAATGACAACACATGTCTATTGTTGGGGATATTACTACTGGAGGTAAACCGGCCTTATGTAACTGGGCTGACTCCTTGAAGATTAGAAGCCCATAAAGATACAAGGATAACGACGCTTCATGGAGGCCCAAGGCCCGAAGGTGGGTTAAAGCCTGTGAATGTAAACCGTCTTAGTCATGTAATTTGTATTGTAAGATAGGAAGGATAGAGACCGAGCTGGATACGTTTATGATCCGGCTTTGGGACTCTGTAAACCGGCGGGCGTTAACCTATGTATATAAAGGGACGACCCGGCAGAGGTTTAGGGACAGACAACAACTCGAGAGCCAAACAAAGCGGATTCGCTCCCTGGCCTTCGAAACCCTAGCAATACCAATCACAACTAGACGTAGGCTTTTACCTTCCTCGAAGGGGCCGAACTAGTATAAAATTCCCCGTGTCCCCTTGTCCGGTTTAACCCCTTAAAGCTAACCCATAGCGATGGCTCCACGACTAAGTCCTTTCACAAGGACATCTGCCGTGACAAATCCACGACAGTTGGCGCCCACCGTGGGGCTATCGCACGATGGTTTTGAGTTCTTGAAGGGCAGCTTCGATGGATGACGGTGTCCTGGACTAGGGGATACTCACCACGTCATCTCCCGATCTGTTAGATTAGGCCAAGGACCCCCCCATGGCTGTATACTCATGGGCCAGTTCAGACTGTTGCCGCATACAAGGAAGATTCCACAAGACTTGGTGATCAAGACAAGGACTCCTCCCCACTGGCGTATTCGGCTAGGACTCTTGTTATCCTAGGCCTTTGGTGCATTATATAAACCAAGGCCAGACTAGTCGATAGATATACATACAATCATACCATAGGCTAGCTTCGAGGGTTTAGCCTCCTCGATCTCGTGGTAGATCTACTCTTGTACTACCCATATCATCAATATTAATCCAGCAGGACGTAGGGTTTTACCTCCATCAAGAGGGCCCGAACCTGGGTAAAACATCGTGTCCCCTGCCTCCTGTTACCATCCGGCCTAGACGCACAGTTCGGGACCCCCTACCCGAGATCCACCGGTTTTGACACCGACATTGGTGCTTTCATTGAGAGTTCCGCCGTGTGTTCGGCAAAAGGTCGATGGCTCGCCTGCAGATCAACTGCGACTCTGGCATGTTCGTCACCAGCTCGGCTGGTCACCTTGGTTCGACCAAGAACTGCGCCCCGTGTTCGGATCACCATGTTCGGACGAGGGCCTTCATCAAACATCAACTCTGATCTCTATCAAGATCAGGGGGAATCATCCATGGAGCTCGAGGGCTCAACGTCAACAGTGCCCTCGGGCGGCCGTGCTGTTTTTATGGACAGTGAACTTGTATTCGCCGTCACCACCTCCTCGAGCGTCGGTTTGACGATTACTTTTGTGGAATAGTGCGGAATTACGTCTACAACAGCCATGCAAATTTCGTCGAGTTCCGATGGAGGAATCTCCGAAAATCTACGATATACCGGAGCCCTGTCAAATTTGGACGGGAATCTGGACGAGTTTAGGGTGTGGTCTCCAGGGCCCAGCTCGGAGGTCCCTTGGAAGATCCAACCGTTCATCTACTGCGGAATTCCCATATCTACCACCCCTCCAAATTTCAGCTTGATCCGATGGTTCAAACTCCGGGAACCTTTTGATGAGTGGACCTATTTTCGGATTCATTTTCTGCGCGAATACGGATCCGACCCGAATTCATGTTTCTTTATGAACGTGATATTGGACAACCTTTTTAGAGGAATTCTCTTCTAGGGTATTGTGTGTTGTTTTTTAAACACGTGCCCGTAAATTTTTAAGCCTCCCCTGAGGTCATCTTCATCATCATGCTGGTGTCAAACCAGTCCGACAATATTGCTCCAAGGCTGCCGACCTGCGCTGGACATGTCGTCACTTTGTTGAGCCGAACTCAACTTCTTCAGATCATCATCTCGGCAAGCCGAACAAGAGTCCGGCATCGCGAAGGATAAATCATCACCAACATTGCCGCCCCACAGATTACACGGAGCGGGCATACCGGCATCACCGCACGGTCACTTCATCAAGCCGGCATCGATCACGTCACGACCTGCATCGGCAGGGCCGCACTATTGCTTCTTCAAGCTGGTGTCCATCGTGTCGACCTACTTCGACTCATCGGCTGACATCGAGGCTTCAACATCTCGGCTAGACCGGGGGCTTCACCATCTCTTCATCAACCTACTCTGAAGACTTCAGCGTCACTAGCCGACCAGCTCCGTCACGTTAGCTGGACCGAGGGCTTTGCCTCGGCGAGCCAACCTTTGCCAGCATTGCCATATCGTCGCTTTATCGCCCATCAGGCAATGGGTGTGCGGATCGAGTCCCAATTTTCGGAATCACCTTTCTTCGGATTGCTACAACAAATAAACCAGGTGCTATTAATCCTAGTATTTTTTGCTTGTTCGCAGGGTTGATCCTGAAATTTTGGGGGCCCGGGGCAAAACTAAAACCAGGGGCCCTTAATATAGGCATCATAACAATAACATGAATGTGCATATAAGTTAAATATTATCAATAACACTTGAATGCATCTAAAATCAGTATGCACATCAAATAATTTATATATATTACCTTTAAAATTTCTTTCAGCATTCCCCGATGCAAAGCTACTTCTGATGGGGTCGATGTTAATTCATTCAATAATTCTTCTTGATGCATAATTTGCCAAAACCATTTAACCTCTCTTGAGTCATTGTTGACCTCAAATAATTCTTCAGTGATTTCAACTTCGAAAAGCTTCTTTCGACCGATGGGACTATCACATGCGAAGTAAAGAAGATGCAATAATCAATGGAGATATTAGGGTAACAATCAATTTTTCTAACATGCTTGAAAGTCTCCATAGCAAACATTACACCAACTAGAAAGGTAAATCTCATATACCTCAACATCGGATGAACCATCAAGAGCGGAAGTTTCTACAAAAAAATTGCAACACCCATCAAGTTCAAAATTTCTTCTTGTTTCTATTTTAGAGAATAGGCACTTGCAAGGCTTAACAAACTGAAGCTCTTATAGGTTTACAACAAAGTGTGGAACATCAAATAAAAGTAAAGAAGTAATTTCTTCTTGTTGTTGCTGATCCGATTCCAAATTTACGGTAGTTGGTTGCTCTTCCTCTTCTTCTATGCCAATCATCGCCAACTCAACATCTTATCGAAGCAGTGGCGTATTACTCTTGAGAAATTTGTGAATATCTCTGCATTGTGATTGTACCAATTTATCCACAACTTTTGGATACTTCATGTTTCTGACGACATGACAACACACTGCTTAAAAAAATTGGTTGCATCAATTGTTGAACTGTGCTGGCTATGCATCAAAGAATGGCAATATGATTCTGATATACCTGATGGTCCCTAAGTTCTGACGACCGTCAATGCGTGTGTCCCTATACACGGCCTAGAGGCTAGAGTACGAGAGCAGTTCAATTGGGCACAACGGATGATGATGCGGCCCCGGGAATTGTAATCAGCTGCGTCGGCGAACTGGATTAGGAACGAATTAAAGAGCCATGAGGGAGGCGGCCATGCAGCTGTATGGCGTCGGCGGCCTAGGTGCTAGGGCTGGGACTGTGAATCGTCGCGTGATAGAAAATCATGGAATAGGGGATCGCAATCGCTCTTTTTTACGTGAAATTGGTTGCTGGATGGAATCGGGCTATCGACAAGGGCTGCCTGCGTGAAAGCCCAGCAAGGCCGCTCCCCAGCCCTTTTGAATTTTTTTTTCTGACATACGTTGTACTCTGTAGCCTGCCATACATATACCTGGGTGGGGGCCCCTGCACTTGGGGGGCCCGGGGCGGCCGCCCCCTGCCCCTCCCCAGGACCGGCCCTGCTTGTTCGGGTTCATTTTTCCCAAGGAATTATTACTCTGGTTTGTTCATCATGTGTACACAGGTCTATCAAATGATGTCCGCATTAACGAGGTCGCATGGTGGTTCGGTCAGTTTCCGTACATGGTCCGGCGAACGCTGCATCCGGAACTCGGACCGACCTGTGAATTCGGGCTTTGCCACGCCTTTATCGCATCACGTCGACACCCTACATCGACATTGACTTCGGCGCTAGGCCATATTTCTTTTATTACACACTTTGCATAAATTATTTATTATGCAACAATTTTTTTAATTATTATTATTACTATTATCTCCGGTTTGCACTATTTTTTGTGCACAGGAAAATGATCCGGGTTGGGCAGTATCGTCAACTCGGCGTACTGACATACCACGTCATCTCGGCTGGACGGGGGGCTTCGTCAACACTTCATTACCCCATGCCAGGGACTTTGACATCACTCTGTCGGCCCGCATTGACCGTGCTATTTCACCACTTCGGAGTTCCGAGCTCTTTGCTCCGCCACCTTGGGACCGGCTTGGGGGATGGAACCTTGTCCCGCATCAAGCTCGGGCCGCGTCATCAATACCGAACACACTAACCAGCTAAGTTGCCTTCATGCTCAAAGTTTTAAATTTTTAACTTGTGTTCGATTCGACCAAGCATTATACCTTTTTGAAAAAAAGTTGCTTGTAGAGAATCTCCTTGTCAAAACATTGTTTGTGACACAAAAATTCAAATACCCCGTTTACTTGGGGGCTCCCTTGATGGAGCTTTTCCTCTTGCATATGATTATACTTGTACAACTTCGTTCCTTGTTCGTGTATTATGCCACAATATGCACCATATTGACTTAAGCGATTTGCAAGCTGGGTTGCCTGGCTCCTGTGCTTACCCCTACGTTCCCGATTGTTCGGCTAGGGAGTAAAGGGAGCACCTCTGTGATTGTCACGACCAGGTCCTCCAAGCTCTGACCTCAGACTGGGTGAAGCCGAAAGCTAGCGCTCTTATTGTTTTCAATCATGGTCGGCACACAACGGAACTCATGAGTACAAAAAATCTATTGCACAAGCCTCATAGTAATAATGAGCACCGAAGAAAGGTATCGATGGGGGTACTATTTTCTTCGAAGATGCTTCTTACACTTCGTTAGTAATATAGCATAAGTTCCCTGAGCGTGCTTTGTCTGTTACAACCTTATGGCATGATTGCCTGGTCATCGGAAACACCGTCGATACTCTCGACAGGCGGAGTACATGACACTTTTTGGCCCTTGGCCGAAGAGGGAGAAGCCGACGGCCGGTTAAGACGTGTTTAAAGTTCGGGCGAACACATATATGATATAAGTACTTCGGTACATACAATCATTATACATAAAATTCTTTTACCCAAGTCACTTGGGGGCTCTTAAAATTTATATATGAGCTATAAATGTGTTTTCTTCTTGGTCATTGTCAAAACACGACAGAAGCACCTTTTTTTCTCTTCCAATTTTCGGATTGGCACCGAACACTTGATCTTGTTCGGACGTCATGTTTTTACTGACATTTTTTGTGTTTCCAAGCTTTTGACACTTTTAACCATTTGTGTGTTTCCAGCACAAGTCTCACAGTGCAATGCCGGTCACCTTTATAGATTCGGCAAAAACATTCTCGGATCTCACTATATATGCATTGATTTCGAATTGTGTCTTCAGTCAATAGTTGGGTTGCCCGGCTCCTGCGCTTGCCTCCTACGTTCCGCCTTGTTCGGCTAGGTGTGCAAAGGGAGAACCACTGCGATTGTGCTTCCAGCTCACATGGTTAAGCACCTCAGTGGAGAAAGCCGAAAACTGACTGTCACAATAAGCGTAAACTGGTCAGCAATCCGATAACTATGTTAAATGACGACCATTCATAACATTGGCCGAAGTGTTTACGGCTTGACCTCGACTGTCGCCGAACACTACCGGGGGCTAGTAACTGGCCTCCCAAACTAAATCCTCAATATTTTGCTCTTACATTAGAGCTGAGGTTTCATGACAACCCAAAGAAAGGAACCGATAGCGGGAGTATTTTCTTTGGAAGACATTTCTTATGTTAAACAGTAATATAACATATCTCTCTGCGTACCTTTGTTTATAAAACCCTATGGCCAGATTGCCTTGTTTGTCATAAATCTTTGCCATCATAAAGGCTTTATAAAGTAGGACAAACACTCCTCGGCTACTAGCCGATGAGGTGGAAGCCGATGGTCGGTCAAGAAAGTTTTGTACAATGCGGATCCAAGCATTAATGACGTAAAGTACTTGGATACATAGAGTCATTACACATAATTTGTGATTTTACTATGGATATCGATCCTTAATTCGGCCACCCGTGCCCGCATTAAGGCTCGGGGGCTACTGGGCTTCGGGCTTATTATTTAAAAATATTAAAGGGGCACATCGATCCCCTGATCTGGTGTTGCCACCCGACCAGTATCTCGGGGGCTACTGCATTGCCTGTCCAATGCAGAAAATTTTATGTGCAATATAGTTTCTGAGGGGATTTTGATCCTCAGGTTGGTCGGCCGCACCCAACCTGAGTCTCGAGGACTAAGCACGCCGCTTTTAGTGTCCCGAAGTATTCTGCCGAGCTAGGACTTGATCCTCAGGCTGATTTTGCAAATCAACCTGAGTCTCAGCGGCTATTGGGATCAGCGGTCTTACGTCATCCTTCAGGTGCATCTTGGATTTTAGACCGATGCACACCTTGAGGGCTACTGGCTATATATCTCGGCAGAGAATAAATTGCACCAATAAAAAATATTGACAAAAAATCGGCCCACAGTCGGGGTGGTGCACCACCTCGGAAGCAGTCCGGCATAAAGCTCGGGCGCTAGCGGCTAGCTCCATAGAGGGCATTTCCGGCATTAAGCTCGGCTAAACTCCTTCAACTTTTTTTGGACCAAGATGATCTATGACATCTTGGATATCGTCCGGTGTTGGATCTTGGACATAGTCCGGCGTTGGAATTCGGATACATTTCGGCGTTGGAGCTCAGAAGCAGTCTGGCATTGGTGCTCGGCTGCAAAAGATACCTTGAATGCAGTCCGGCGTTAGAGCTCGGACGCAAGAGGACACTGCCTCCCGGGAACAACTTCAAACCTGAGGTCTGGCATAAAAATAACAAGGCATTGATAAAGGCCGGAAACTTAAAGGGGCTCCTCGGATACCCGACATGTAAACTCGTCGAATGCATTTTGGCAATCCTCAAGATCGAAGATGAGAAGATTTGTTGAACCAGTTTTCAAGACCGACAACCGAAGATGAAGAATAGTTTGGAAGAATCGAGGAGCGTCCCTAACTTGAAGACCGGTTCAGGGGGCTACTGACGGTGTCCTGGACTAGGGGGTACTCACCACGTCATCTCCCGATCTGTTAGATTGGGCCGAGGACCCCCCATGGCCGTATACTCATGGGCCAGTTCGGACAGTTGTCGCATACAAGGAATATTCCACAAGACTTGGTGATCAAGACAAGGACTCCTCCCCACCAGCGTATTCGGCTAGGACTCTTGTTATCCTAGGCCTCTGGTGCATTATATAAACCAAGGCCAGGCTAGTCGATAGATATACATACAATCATACCATAGGCTAGCTTCTAGGGTTTAGCCTCCTCGATCTCGTGGTAGATCTACTCTTGTACTACCCATATCATCAATACTAATCCAGCAGGACGTAGGGTTTTACCTCCATCAAGAGGGCCCGAACCTGGGTAAAACATCGTGTCCCCTGCCTCTTATTACCATCCGACCCAGACGCACAGTTCGGAACCCCCTACCCGAGATCCACCGATTTTGACACCGATAATGGACTTAAGGGATACGCTGTGGGCCGGATGACGAAGAGTCATCGCGACAAGCTCTACATCGACAAAGCAGGATGGGGTCCCGAGGCCGATTCAATCGAATACGGGTACCGGGTCCCCTTTGGTGGTATTCACGTCTTCATCGGCAAGATCAGCGAACCGGCCCCTGAACCGGACATCTACACCGACATCATCGAAACGGCTCGGCGTGCAAGTTCTTCGCCGGTTCAGCCCGAGGCAAGGCATGTTTTCGTGGGTGTCATCCATGGATCGAGGTACGAGGATGGACCGGTGTCCGATGGAGAGACTGTGGTCTGTTCTGATGACGAGTCTTCTGGAGAGACCGAATCACTTTACCAGTTGCAGGACGGCCGGATTGATGGAGGATCCGAGGGCAACAGTATTCCGGATTCCCCTGATCTACCAAACCAGGCCGCCATCTTCATGGTCGGCACACAATCGGCGCCTCATTCATCTACCGCCGCAGCAATGCTTTCTGGTTCAACAACGGCCACACCAGCAGGGGCAGGAAGCTCGGCGCCGCCTCCGGCCCAAGTCCTGTCTGATTTGTTCGACGCTTTGGCAATGTTGATGGCCGCGGAGGTGGATGCAGCAGCCAGGGATCAGCACAATGCAGAGATTGCAAAGGTAAAAGATCAGATAGCCTAGGCTAAGACGGACCTGGCAACAGAGAATGCTAGGATGGCTACAGAGCGGGCTGAACTGGAAGCACAGGCCTACCGGATTAGACTGGATCAGAATGCTTTAGAGGAAGTCATGAGAAGAAGGTATCGATCACGTCTCCCGTCGGTTTATGAGCCGCAGAATCTCTTCAACACACCAGGAGCAGGAGATGGTAGCCAACCCACCCTAAACCGGGCGGGGGCGCCGGGAACAGGAGCGCCGGTTCAACCACGCACGACAGCCCCACCTCGCCAGAACAACGTTGTGCCACAGTATGTACCAACACCGCCTGGGCATTATTCCAACCCGTTGGACAACATTGTGGCCATCGCTTCACGCCTGGCGGCCCTCCCAACCGATGGCGAGTCACCAGTTGCAGTGGAAGCACGTCGGGCTAGGGATTTCCTTCAAACTGCACTAAATCAATAGCAGGCGTATTCACACAGTCATGAGAGGATTCATTCCACTCCCCGTGCAAGCCGGAGCTATAGCAGACACGTGGAGGATGAACCAGCCATGTCCAGTAGTGCATGTCGCCGAAATTCACCACGGGGGAACAACCCGGCCGGGGGAGGCGCTAATGCGCAAGATGTTGTGGACCATGGCCGCACACGTCGGGAGGCCGAGTTGGCGGTTCGACACGGAGCATGACATCATACTCCGGTTCACCCCACGGCCTCCGTGGAGCTAGGAGTGATGTTCAGTTCCTTAGGGGTGCCGTGTCTAACCCCCGCTTTGCGTAATGTGAGACTGCCCAAGGATTTCAAGGGACCTCATAAGGTACCAAATTACACCGCCGATTTGCAACCAGAGGCGTGGGTGGAGAGCTATGAGATGGCAATGGAGATGTTAGATGTGGATGAGGCAGTGTGTGCTAAATATTTCACCATGATGTTGGAAGGAACAACTCGCACTTGGTTGAAGAGCTTGCCGACCAACTCTGTTGGATCATGGGCCGAATTGAAGCACCGGTTTATCCAGAACTTCAAGGTTACGTGTAAGCAGCCGATGTCAATCGTGGATCTGGCCGCTTGTGTCCAAGAGGAAGGGGAATCCACGACCCATTGGGTCAAACGGGTCTCAGCAATTTTGCATTCATCAGATCGTATCAATGCAGACACTGCAGTGTTAACATTAGAGGGCAATTGTCGTTTCAAACCGTTAAAACAGAAATTGGGAAGGCTCAAACGTCACTACAATGATATGTCAACACTCATGGCCGCTTTGGTTAAATACGCCGATTCAGATAAATACCAAGGATCCGGATTCAGAGGAGGACAACAACTCGAGAGCCAGACAAAGCGGATTCGCTCCCTGGCCTTCGAAACCCTAGCAATACCAATCACAACTAGACGTAGGCTTTTACCTTCCTCAAAGGGGCCAAACTAGTATAAAATTCCCCATGTCCCCTTGTCCGGTTTAACCCCTTAAAGCTAACCCATAGCAATGGCTCCACGACTAAGTCCTTTCACAAGGACATCTGCCGTGACAAATCCACGACATCTATGGTTAGGAAACTTAACCATATTTGATTAACGAGCTAGTCAAGTAGAGGCATACTAGGGACACTCTGTTTGTCTATATATTCACACATGTACTAAGTTTCCAGTTAATACAATTCTAGCATGAATAATAAACATTTATCATGATATAAGGAAATATAAATAACAACTTTATTATTGCCTCTAGGTAGGGATGTAAACAGATCGGATCAGATCGGATAATGCCTTTACCATATCCTTTACCACATTTTTTTGTCGGATTCGGAGCGGATCAGATAATGACTGGATGCGGATTTGAATACGGATTATATCGGACTACGGATTCGGAGTGGAAGTGGAGCGGATTCGGACCGAAAACGGATAAAAAATCTATGTACTTCTTTTCCATAATACCATCATGATCTATGCAAATAAGAACAATATATAAGTGAAAGTGCGTTATATCGACTAGAGGGGGGGTGAATAGGCGATTTTTATGAAAGTCTTCAAAACGTGGATGTTATGAAGACAAACGATAGAAATAAACCTATTACCCTGCAGCAGAAGGTAGACTACACTAGGCAAGCCATAGTCAAGTATTCAATAGAGTGAAAGCACAATGACTAATAGCAACAATGTAGTAAGGATCAGGTAGGAAGATATTGTGAAGCCACACAGAACACGCAGTCACTCAGTGAAGACAAAAGATAGTGCGAACATACAATGACTTCACAAGGAGTAACAGTAAGTAAAGGGAAGGGAAGATGAAACCAGTGACTCGCTGAAGACAATGATTTGTTGGACTAGTTCCAGTTGCTGTGACAACTGTACGTCTGGTTAGGGCGGCTAGGTATTTAAACCTTAGGACACACAGTCCCGGACACCCAGTCCTGAACACGCAGCTCAGGACACCCAGTCCTCACCGTATTCCCCTTGAGCTAAGGTCACACAGACCTCGCCCAATCACTCCGGTAAGTCTTCAAGGTAGACTCCCAAACCTTCACAGACTTTGTTCACCGGCAATCCACAATGTCTCTTGGATGCTCAGAACGCGACGCCTAACCGGCTGGAGGATGCACAGTCCTCAAGTGTAATAAGTCTTCAGATCACACAGACAAGAAGACTTAAGTGATGCCTAATTCTCTTTGGCTCTGGGTGGTTAGGGCTTTATCCTCGCAAGGAATTCTCTCTCAAAGGCTTCGAGGTGGGTTGCTCTCAAACGACAAAAGCCGTACTCTGAATCTGAGCAGCCAACCATTTATGGTTGTAGGGGGTGGGCTATTTATAGCCACTTGGCAACCCGACCTGATTTGTCCGAAATGACCCTGGGTCACTAAGGAACTGACACGTGTTCCAACGGTCAGATTTCAAAATCACATGGCAACTTTACTTGGGCTACAAGCAAAGCTGACTTGTCCGACTCTGGACAAGATTCGCTCTCATAGTCTTCACTCAAAGACATAGGTTTTGTTTAAGCATCACTACAGTCATTCTGACTGGTTCTCTTGGACCCCACTTAACAGTACGGTGGTTCCTATGACTCAACACAGAAGAAAACGAACTACGAAAGATCTAAGTCTTCGAGCTCCATAGGCTTCATGTGGTGTCTTCTCTTGTCATAGTCTTCAATGTGAATATCTTCATATACCACCTTTGACTTCAATGTCTTCATACATTTTTAGGGGTCATCTCTGGTAGGAAAACCGAATCAATGAGGGACTTCTACCTGTGTTATCCTGCAATTCTCACAAACACATTAGTCCCTCAACTAGGTTTGTCGTCAATACTCCAAAACCAACTAGGGGTGGCACTAGATGCATTTACAATCTCCCCCTTTTTGGTGATTGATGACAAACTAGTTGAAGTTTTCAACGAGGAATATAATCTGTGAAATTGTAAAGGATAAGGAATTGTCTTCATAAGTTGCAAGGGCTCTCCCTGAAGATGTGCATATAAGTAATTTGCTTTTGGAATGCAAATGCACATGGTAGGTTGTACTTGTGGAGATCCACTTCAACTTATGATGACAATCCACTATGCATGTGAAAGTATATGAAGATAATGACATGCATAATGGAAAATGGACGTCTGCAGAATGATCTATGTGCGGAATTTATCGCCGCACATGCGGAATTTATCATCGCAACACAAGGTGGCAGATAAGTAGCAGACGACCATCGAGTTTAAGTGTTACAACTCCAAGAACCAAATGTAGCAAAACGAGAGTTGTAAGCACGAAGCAAAATATAAAGCACCCGCCCATATGGACCCGCTTGAAGACTATCAACCTCATATGCTTCTCCCCCTTTTGTCAGTAAGGACCAAAAAGGTTTGAAGACATAGAGCATCTACTCGTTCCCATGAGGAGTAGGTGAAGCAGCAGGGTCGTTGGTGGTGTTTGGCGGTGCTGAAGAGCTTGGAGCAGAGTCGAAGCATGCTGAGGGAGGTGGCAGTGAAGTAGCATCGTCTTCATCCTCGATCACTCTGGCAGTCACAGTTGCAGCAGGGGAAGAGAACTCAGAGTCTTCAAGGGATGGAGTTTGTCGCAGCACTGCCCTTCGAGGAGGTGTGGAGTCAAACTTGAATCGCTCAGTGAAGCCATCCTCTTGAAGATCATCTTCAGAACACATCAGCGTTAGCCCTTTCCATGTGCGGCGAGAGGTTTCATGGGCAACAAAAGCATTCTTGGTGGCAAGATTTTGAATGCGATTAACATCCACCAAGAGGCTTTGCATCTGACACTTCAGCCAGTCATGATGCCTATCCTATTTCTGATGAAGATCCACAAGAAGCTCTCGGACATTGAGAACACGAGTGCGCTTCTTGGGTCATGGAGCAGTTGTACTGTCAGTGGCTTCAGTGAGAGCAGGATGCGGTGCACGTGTAGTGCCAGCCAAAGGATACACACGAGCGACTGCTTCAACTCCTTCAATGTTCTAAGAAAAACTTTGATGCTCTGCATTCTGAAGACTTAGGGGTTCCTTGGCAGGCTCAGGATAGATGGCTTCAATCAACATATCCACATCAGGCAGAAAAATCCGATGATTGCGAGCAGATGGCTGATATGAGATAGTGGAGTGAAGTTTGATCAGCCACATGACCCATGGGGCGTAGAACTTCAAGCCAAACAGATCAGAGCCTGATGCAGCAAGTTGGCGAATGAAGAAGTCCTGTGCATTGAAGCATTTTCCATGAAGAATATAGAAGACCAAAGTCTTCATTGCACCCTCAAGCTTGGCATGTGGAGAGTGTCCTTTGATTGGCCAGAGAGTTCGCCTTATGATGTGATAAATGGTTCTTGGCAGATACTCAAGGTCTTCAACGAAGAACTCCGTGGGATAACCAGCATCTTGGGGCAATGGCTTCATCATACTGAGCATCTGACTCATATTAGGTTCAGTCTTCTGAAAGATGCTCTCAATAGCTTCACTATGAAGCTGACAGCCATGCTCGTAGAGATCGCCAGGAGTGGGCAAACCAGTGAGCTCAATGATGTCAAAGGCTTTGGCTTCGTGATGAACATTTCCTGTCATCCACTCCAGGACCCAAGTCTTTGGATCTCTGCTATACCCGCGGATGTGAACTGTGGCATAGAATTGGAGCAGCAACTCTTCATTTCAATGCTCTTGGTCAGTGACGAATGGCAGCAATCCAACTTCTTTGAAGCAATCCAGAGCTTCTTCCAGACAGGGCAGACCAGCTATAGCTTCAATGTCAAGGCGCTTGTGGGGGAAGATGCGACCTTGATTGTATAGAATGCAGGAGTAATAGCTTCGCTGCGGATAGCTCCAGAACCGATCAGATGATATCCTTTCCCTTGAGTAGGGGTTCCTGGAGCTATTGAAGAATGTGTTGTCTGCTCTGAAGCCATTGATATTGAAGGAGCCAGGTGCTGATGCAGGACCTGGGAACCTTGGCAATCTTGGGATTGGCTTCTGTACCTGAGGCCTATGCTCAACATGATAGTCGAACTGGGGACCGGCAGCAGACTCAGGAACAGAAGTGGCGGGATCAGTGGCTTCGCTGACTTCTGGTGCTTTTGTTGGTGAGGGCTCCACATTAGCTTCAGCCATGACAGCGTCAGTGGCTTCAGTGGTGTTGGTGGTGCCAGCCTCAAGATGTTCAACCTCCACTTGATGAGCTGGAGGGTCGGTCACAGTCACGCTCTCCTTGAGAACAACTTCTTGGTGAGACGGGGGTGTAGCAGCGCTTGGGGTTTCTTCTTCATCGGCTGATGCAGCCGGAATGTCTTCAGCAGATTCAGCTTCAGACGCAGAGACTGGAGGCCTTGGTCCTTTGCGAAGCCTACGCAACGCAGGCGACGCCTGTGTAGTTGGAGTTGGCTGGGCCTCAAAGTCTTCTTCCTCTTGTGGGCGATCAGCCCATGAAGCATCCTGAGCGATTGGCATCAGAGGACGCCCAATGCTGATGAGTTCACTATGCTCGAGCTGAGGAAGGACTGCACCATCTTCTACATGGTCATGTTGACCAATGTCTTCAGCAGCGATGGGATCAGCTGCTGGAAAGTCTTTAGCTTCACGAGCCTCTGTGAAAGCAGGCTCATGGATTGTCAGCTGGCGTTCAGTGTCAGGACGAACCATGGAAATGGGTTCAACTATCAAAGGCTCTGTGGGAGCAGCCCGATCTTTCTTGGTCTTCCTCTTCTTCTTGGAGGGGGCAATAGGAGAGGCTTCAGGATGTTTCCTCTTCCTGGCTTCAGCCTCAGCAGTCCTCGTCTTCTTGAGCTCTGAAGCGGTTGACCGGCTTTTTGGCTTCGAGCCAGTCATTCTAGTTGGGAAGACAATGGGATCTGCTTCCTGCCTTGGTGCATCAGGTTCAGCCGTAGCGGGCTTCTTGATCTTCTTTGCAGCCATCCTGGGGTTGATGCCAGGACGCCCAAGGGCCTTGCGCTTCTCAGCCTCATTGTAGGCTTGCACACATCTGTCAGCCAGAACCTTCATGTGCTCACGCGAACCCTGAGCTTCTGCACGTTTCTTGAGAAAGGCTTCCTTGAGCTCATGCAGCATAATCTTGAAGTTCTTCACCTCTTGCACGCTGAGCTTGGCCATATGCTTCTTGAACTGAGATTTCTCAAAGTCAATCTTCTGCTTCAGTTCAACAATGCGCTGGGCGATAGCTAGCTCTGAAGCAATGATGCCATGGAAGGCGACACTGAGGCCAATGGGTAGCTGCAGATCTTCGAAGCTGATGTTTGGCGTGTCAAACCACTCATCAATGAAGTTGTGGATGATTGTCACATCAAAGAGAGGCAGATCATTGAAGATTTCTGCTTCTTCTTTGCTCTTGATGGGTTGCTCAAGAGCGTCATCCACAAGATCTTCATCACTTGACAGATCAATGGCATCATTGCGCAGAATGGCAGCAGCTGTTAGCTCTTGGCTGGTGTGTGGCAGAGGCATCTTGACCTTCTGGGCTTGGAGATGCGTGATAAATCTTCGGACTGCACACTGTCTTCAGGAGGTGCAGTTGCCAGTGGCTTTGCCCATGAGATTTTTGGTGAAGGGGCAGGCTTTGAAGCTTTAGGCTTTTTCAACTTCTTTGGCTTCGGCGCTGCAGGTGCTTCATCTGATTCAGCGTTGGCTGCAGGCTCATTCACTGCAGTCCCTTGAACCAAGATATGGGTGATGAGGCCTTCAAGGTTGTAGAAAGGACCGATGACATTGGGTTCTGCATCTCGTGTGCCATCAGCCCTTGGAGCTGAGGGACCAGGGTTGAAGTCTAATCCCAATGTCTTCTTGTTTTGCTTCGCTGAGTTCTGGGCAAACTGGAAGTTGCGCTTGAACAGAATGTTGTCACGACACCATAGTAGTGACGATGGGTGTGCATCAATAGGCTGTGGCCCACGGACCATGTAGGGATAGAAGCCTTGTTCAATGGCTTCATCTCTGGACCTGGGTTGAAGATTCTTGTATAGGATGTCTCCCCACGGTCTCTTGATGGCATTTTTCTCAGCATATTCCTGGGTTACAAATCGGTATTTGAACCATTGTTCTGCCCAATATCTTCGAATCCATTGGATTCGGGTCTTGCGCTGATTGTAATCCTCTTCAGGATCTGTCTTGTACAGTTCTGAGAGGTCATCTGGCAGATCTCTAGATGTTTCTCCATGACGCTTTCTGCCACCCTTCCTTGCTGATTTCTCTGAAGCCATGAACTTTAAACTGAAAGGCTTCAACACGTTCAAAGGCTTCAAAGGTTTTCACTTGCTGGACAAACAGGAACTGGCTTTGGGAGAATTTATGTGATGCTGTAAGAATTCTGCAAATGAATGCAGACTATGAGAACCAAAGGATTCTCCCACGGACATGTACCTGTGACAGCATTAAGGTGCGAGGGAAGGGGAAGAGGTCATATGCATTCTCAGAAGATTTTGAAGATAAATCAGTTTAGAAGACATTGACCTCATCGTGCGAAGACATTCACTCATAGATAAGGAGTTGGTTCCAGATTTGTACGAATCCATAGATCAGTACAAGTGAGGAATCTAACTACTTTGTGAAGCATAAGTGAATATACTAGGCATGTATAAGATGCAGTATGAGAGAGATCTAACTTGTGTGAATAGAAACTGCTTGTGGTAGAAAGTGACAAAGCCATAGGATCAACAGTGCCGTAAAAAGGAAGTTTTATTTACCACACTAAGAACTGCTAGACGGAGTGGAAGATGAGGCCGAGCAGTTCGATCTTCCGTGCCCTAACTTGGCGACGGAGGACACCTATGACGACGGCGGAGAGGACGATGTCCGCGGTCGGCGTGAAGACGGCGTCGAAGAGGTTGCGGCAGCGAAGCGCTTTGTCGCCGTGCGTCGTCGAGGGCTAGCGGTGGCGCTAGGGTTCGTGCGAGAGTGGAAGAAGAGATAATGACTGCCGTGAAGTGTGAATTTATAGGTACAGGGGCGGCACTGTGTTATTACACAGATGCCCCTGGCGATTCGCATCTGAGGAACACGTGGCCATTATGCGGAATTTTGGGGTTTGTTCCACGTCCCACGCACGCCTGGATTGTCGGGTGGTCGTTCCCACTTCTCCAAGTTTCATGTGGAGGAATGAGCATTGAAAACGGACTTAATGGTTGTCTCTGTATCTTCTGCTGACAAGGACGCAGAGAAGACATTCGACAGTTCAATAGAATGCATATGATTTGGAGAGATAGAATTTGAGATAGAAAGCATAGAGAGGTTAGGGTCCGATCACATTCACTTAGTCAAAAGATTCAACAAGAAGACATAGCTATAAGTGAATGCTGTAGAGGACAGAACACTAGTATATATATAATCAACATAGTGAAGATAATCATGAAGACATGTTGAGATTGAAGCCAAACCAAATGGGAAGACATAGCAAGGTAACGCCATGAGTGAAACACTTCAAAATAGAACATTTGGTGGTGGCGTTACCCACCGTATAGGAAGTATTAGACCCAGACACGGCGCATAATTATCGTGGCGCTCCGAAGTCAAATTCCACATTAATGTATTCACACTTAGAATGTATGTCTTCATTGATTGAAGATATACTTTACTTCGTGTGTTGCACATCTAAGTCATCAATATGCATAAGGGTTAGGATGTGTGCCTGATCACAGGACATTTGAGGATTCCAGGATATTTAGCTCACACCGTAACTTGCAAAATCTCTTCTCATCCAAGGGCTTGGTGAAGATATCTACCAATTGCTCTTCAGTGTTGACGTGTATGATATCAATATCTTCCTTCACAACATGATCTCTGAGAAAGTGATGACGAATTTCAATGTGCTTTGTCTTCGAGTGCTGAACTGGGTTGTTGGCAATCTTGATGGTGCTTTCGTTATCGCAGTAGAGTGGCACTTGCTTCAGATGAATGCCATAGTCTTTGAGCGTTTGCTTCATCCACAGAAGCTGAGCGCAGCAAGATCCAGCAGCAATGTATTCAGATTCAGCAGTGGAGAGAGATACACAGTTCTGCTTCTTTGAAGACCAACATACAAGTGATCGTCCCAGAAAGTGACATGTGCCTGACGTAGACTTGCGATCAACTTTGTCACCAGCATAATCAGCATCCGAGAATCCAAGCAGATCAAACTCTGAGCCCTTTGGATACCATAATCCTAGAGTTGGGGTGTGAGCCAAATATCAAAGAATTCGCTTCACAGCTAAGTGACGCGACTCCTTTGGTGCCGCTTGAAATCAAGCACACATGCAAACACTAAGCATAATATCTGGCCTAGATGCACATAGATAAAGTAAAGAACCAATCATGGAGCGGTATACCTTTTGATCTAACTCTTTACCATTGTCGTTAGGACCCAGATGATGCTTGGCTGGCATTGGCGTCGTGAAGCCTTTGCAGTCTTGCATACCGAACTTCTTCAGGCAATCTTTGAGATACTTCTCTTGAGATATGAAGATGCCGTTGCGTTGCTATCGTATTTGAAGACCGAGAAAGAACTTCAGCTCTCCCATCATAGACATTTGATATTGCTCTTGCATCATATATCCAAACTCTTCACTGTACTTCTGATTGGTGCAGGCGAAGATAATGTCATCCACATATATTTGGCACACAAACAGTTCACCATCATATGTCTTCGTGAAGAGAGTGGGGTCGAGAGAACCAGGTATGAAGCCTTTGCTCTTCAGGAAGTATTTGAGTGTGTCATACCAGGCCCGAGGGGCTTGTTTGAGGCCATACAGTGCCTTGTTGAGCTTGTATACCATGTCAGGATGTTTTGAATCTTCAAAGCCAGGAGGTTGTGCAACATACACTTCTTCTTCAATCTTGCCATTGAGGAAGGCACTCTTCACATCCATTTGATAAAGAAGTATGTTGTGATGATTTGCATAGGCCAGCAGTATGCGTATGGCTTCAAGTCTAGCCACAGGAGCAAATGTTTCATCGAAGTCAATGCCTTCCACTTGAGTATATCCTTGAGCAACGAGACGAGCTTTGTTTCTGACAACTTGACCATGCTCATCTTGCTTGTTGCGGTATATCCATTTGGTGCCTATTATGTTGTGCTTCTGAGGATCGGGACGCTTGACCAGTTCCCATACATTATTCAGCTCAAACTGTTGAAGCTCGTCTTGCATAGCTTGAATCCATTCAGGTTCCATGAAGGCTTCTTCAACTTTCTTGGGTTCTGTTATTGAGACGAATGCGAAGTGCCCACAGAAATTTGCCAGCTGAGTCGCCCTTGAACGAGTGAGTGGACCGGGTGCATTGATGCTATCAATTATTCTTTTAATCTGCACTTCATTAGCAACGCGAGGATGTATAGGGCGAAGATTTTGCTCTTGCTGATCATTGTCGTTGTTAGAAGGAATGTCTTCAGGCTGAGCATTGTCTTCATGTTGATCAGGTGCTGAGATGATAAGTTCTTCTTCAGGATGAGCTTCAGAAGGTATAATTTCTCCAGTTCCCATTAGCTTGATTGATTCACTGGATGGAACTTCATCTAGCACATTTGGCAGTTGCTCTCTTTGTGAACCGTTGGTCTCATCGAACCGCACATCCACTGTTTCAACCACTTTGTAATGAAAGAGATTGAAGACTCTGTAGGAGTGCGAATCCTTTCCATATCCAAGCATAAAACCCTCATGTGCTTTTGGTGCAAACTTTGAGGTGTGATGTGGGTCCTTGATCCAGCACCTGGCGCCAAATACTCGGAAGTAACTGACATTTGGCTTCATGCCAGTAAGGAGCTCATAAGATGTCTTGTTCAGAAGCTTGTGAAGATAAACACGATTGATTGTATGGCATGCAGTATCAATGGCTTCAGGCCAGAATTTTCTTGGAGTCTTGTACTCATCTAGCATCGCTCTGGCCATCTCAATGAGTGTTCTGTTCTTGCGTTCGACGACCCCATTCTGCTATGGCGTGTACGGGGCTGAGAATTCATGTGTGATGCCCAAGGTATCAAGATATGTATCAAGGCCAGTGTTCTTGAATTCAGTGCCATTGTCACTTCTGATATGCTTTATCTTGGCGCCATAGTTGTTCATTGCTCGATTGGCGAAGCGTCTGAAGACATCCTGCAGTTCAGTCTTGTAAAGGATTATGTGCACCCAAGTATATCTAGAATAATCATCAACAATGACAAAGCCATAGAGACAAGCAGTAGTAATAAGAGTTGAGTAACGAGTGGGACCGAAAAGATCCATGTGAAGCAGTTCGAAGGGTCGAGTAGTGGTCATGATTGTCTTCGAGGGATGTTTGGCCCTCGTCATCTTTCCCGCCTCACAGGCACCGCATAAGTGATCTTTCTTGAACTTGACGCCCTCGATGCCTATGATATGCTTCTTCTTTGCCAGGGTGTGGAGGTTCCTCATGCCAGCATGCCCAAGCCTCCGATGCCAGAGCCAGCATTCTAAAGCTTTTGCTAGAAGACATACGGCAAGCTGTGGTCCTACTGAGAAATCTACCACGTACAAATCATCTTTTCGATACCCTTCAAATACTAGAGACTTGTCAGATTCCATTAGAACAAGGCAACGATATTTTCCAAATATTACGATCATGTTTAAATCGCAAAGCATTGAGACAGGCATTAAGTTGAAGCCAAGGGATTCAACAAGCATGACTTTATCCATGTGTTGATCCCTTGAGATTGCAACTCTACCTAGACCCAATACCTTACTTTTACCAGTGTCAGCAAATGTGATGTGGCTCTTGTCGGATGGACGTAAGGTTGAGTCCATAAGAAGGCTTCTTTTGCCAGTCATGTGATTTGTACACCCACTGTCAATAATCCATTCTGAAGACGCTGGTGTCGTACCCTACAGTGCAGTTAGGGGGATAGGCTTCACGAAGAGCATTGTGAAGCAAAAACGTTTGACGAACCAGTGGGTTATGAAAGCTTAGATCCAGATTAGGACTAATAGGGAGAGTAGCAAGCGATTCAGGAACGAAGTACATAGTAAGACCATTCGGGCATTTGATCTTGCGCCCTACAAGATGTTTAAGGTCCCCAGCAATAGCGTCAGACGATTTTGGTTTTTTGCTGGAGACCTTTCCCTGCAAAAGAGAGTTAAGCTTTCTTAGCCACCCACATCTTTAAGGGTGCCTTAGAAGTAATAAGTCTAAGTGCAGCATCTGAGAACTTTGGCTTTGGAGCCCTAGCAAACAGTCTTGCAGGCGGACAATAGTACTCATAAAAATAAGCAGAATAGTTCTTGGTCTTATGAACATGGCGGTTTGATAAAACGCTCTCATATTCATATGCCTGAGTATGGTTTCCCTGCAAAACATTTGCGTTAGTGCGACTCAGGTGAGTCCTCTGTCTGTATGAAGCCTTTGGACCGTATGAAGCCTTTGGTCTGAGGTTTGTCTTCTTCACATGAGGTGTCATGATGACATTCACAGGAAGATTCTCCAGACACCTTTTCGGAACCCAGATCTTCTTCATAGGCGGTCCATTCCTGTAGTTAGTACCAATGTACCTGGCAAACACTTCACCATTCTGATTCTTAAACAGTTTATAGTTTGCATCAAGGGATTCATCAATGATAATGGGGTTAGCACAAGTGAAGCCAGATAGATTGGATGGATCTGCTGAAGGTTCCTTTGCAGCAACCCACGTGGTTTTGGGGTACTGCTCAGGTTTCCAGTAAGAGCCATCAGCATTCATTTTCCTTACGAACCCAACACCCTCTTTCATCGGGTTTCGGTTCAGAATCTGCTTTTTGAGGACATCACATAGTGTCTGATGCCCTTTAAGACTTTTGTACATCCCTGTTTCAAGCAATGTCTTCAACCTAGCATTCTCATCAGCAATAGCAGTGGTATCCTCAGCAGAGGGGTTAGTTACCACATCAATAGTTGAAGATATTGCAACAGTAGTAGCCATAGAACATTCAGCAACATAAGTAGCATTATCACGCTCAATGCATTTAAGACATGGTGGTTCAAATCCTTCATGAGCGGAACTGATCTGTTTGGCGCGAAGTGACTCATTTTCCTTTTGAAGATCTTCATGAGCCGCTCTCAATTTCTCAAGATCTTGCTTCCTTTGAAGATAATCATAGGAAAGCTTTTCATGAGTTGTTGAGAGAGTTTCATGACGACTTTCAAGTTCCACATACTTAACGTGAAGATTTTTTATGTCTTCAATTAAGGATTCAGATCGAGTCATTTCAGCACCTAACAGATCATCGCTTTTGTCTAACAGTTTTTGAATATGTTCCATAGCTTTCTGTTGTTCAGTTGCAATTTTAGCAAGTGTTTTGTAGCTGGGTTTTGAACCACAATCAGAGTCATCGTCACTAGATGTTTGATAGTGAGTAGTGCGTGTGTTTACCTTGGCACCGCATGCCATGAAGCAGTAGGTAGAAGCGGAGTAGTCCTTGTCATTTGCATCGGTGTCGGTGATGAAGTCATTGTCTTCAGTGTTGAAGATGGACTTGGCAACGTATGCTGTAGCCAGACTTGCGACGCCTGAATCGGACTCCTCCTCAGACTCCACCTCTGCCTCCTCAGAAGCGGACTCCTCCTCTGAATCCATTTCCTTGCCAACAAATGCATGTGCCTTGCCAGATGAGCTCTTCTTGTGTGATGAAGACTTTGAGGAAGACTTGGAAGAAGACTCTGAGTATTTCTTCTTCTTCTTGTCGTAAGAGTCATATTCCTTGCTCTTCTTCTTCTTGTTGTTCTCATTGTCCCACTGTGGACACTCAGAGATGAAGTGGCCAGGTTTCTTGCACTTGTGACATGTTTTCTTCTTGTAGTCGCGAGCAGAAGCTTCATCATTCCTTGAGCTTGATCGGGAAGACTTTCTGAAGCCTTTCTTCTTGGTGAATTTTTGGAACTTCTTGACAAGCATAGAAAGTTCCCTTCCAATGTCTTCAGGATCATCAGAACTGCTGTCAGATTCTTCTTCAGATGAGGAGACAGCTTTTGCCTTCAAGGCATGAGTTCGCCCATAGTTTGGACCATAGATATCTCTTTTCTCAGAAAGTTGAAACTCATGTGTGTTGAGCCTCTCAAGTATGTCAGACGGCTCAAGTGTCTTGAAATCAGGACGTTCTTGAATCATCAGGGCTAGGGTGTCAAACGAACTGTCAAGTGATCTCAGTAGTGTCTTGACGACTTCATGTTTGGTGATCTCAGTAGCGCCGAGGGCTTGAAGCTCATTTGTGATGTCAGTGAGTCGGTCAAATGTGAGCTGGACATTCTCATTGTCATTTCGCTTGAAGCGGTTAAAGAGGTTGCGAAGGACACTGATTCTCTGATCTCTCTGGGTTGAGACGCCTTCATTGACCTTGGAGAGCCAGTCCCAGACCACCTTAGATGTTTCCAAAGCACTCACACGACCATACTGTCCTTTGGTCAGATGACCACAGATGATATTCTTGGCAGTAGAGTCCAGTTGAACGAACTTCTTGACATCAGCAGCAGTGACACCTTCTCCAGCCTTGGGAATGCCGTTCATGACCACATACCATAGGTCGACGTCAATGGCTTCAAGATGCATGCGCATCTTATTCTTCCAGTAGGGATATTCAGTTCCATCGAAGACGGGGCACGCAGCGGAGACTTTAATTATCCCTGCAGTCGACATAGCTAAAACTCCAGATGGTTAAACCGAATCACACAGAACAAGGGAGCACCTTGCTCTCATACCAATTGAAAGTGTGTTATATCGACTAGAGGGGGGTGAATAGGCGATTTTTATGAAAGTCTTCAAAACGTGGATGTTATGAAGACAAACGATAGAAATAAACCTATTACCCTGCAGCGGAAGGTAGACTATACTAGGCAAGCCATAGTCAAGTATTCAATAGAGTGAAAGCACAATGACTAATAGCAGCAATGTAGTAAGGATCAGGTAGGAAGATATCGTGAAGCCACACAGAACACGCAGTCACTCAGTGAAGACAAAAGATAGTGCGAACATACAATGACTTCACAAGGAGTAATAGTAAGTAAAGGGAAGGGAAGATGAAACCAGTGACTCGCTGAAGACAATGATTTGTTGGACCAGTTCCAGTTGCTGTGACAACTGTACGTCTGGTTAGGGCGGCTAGGTATTTAAACCTTAGGACACACAGTCCCAGACACCCAGTCCTGAACACGCAGCTCAGGACACCCAGTCCTCACTGTATTCCCCTTGAGATAAGGTCACACAGACCTCGCCGAATCACTCTGGTAAGTCTTCAAGGTAGACTCCCAAACCTTCACAGACTTCGTTCACCGGCAATCCACAATGTCTCTTGGATGCTCAGAACGCGATGCCTAACCTGCTGGAGGATGCACAGTCCTCAAGTGTAATAAGTCTTCAGATCACACAGACAAGAAGACTTAAGTGATGCCTAATTCTCTTTGGCTCTGGGTGGTTAGGCCTTTATCCTCGCAAGGAATTCTCTCTCAAAGGCTTCGAGGTGGGTTGCTCTCAAACGACAAGCCGTACTCTGAATCTGAGCAGCCAACCATTGGGTGGGCTATTTATAGCCACTTGGCAACCCGACCTGATTTGTCCGAAATGACCCTGGGTCACTAAGGAACTGACACGTGTTCCAACGGTCAGATTTCAAACTCACACGGCAACTTTACTTGGGCTACAAGCAAAGCTGACTTGTCCGACTCTGGACAAGATTCGCTCTCATAGTCTTCACTCGAAGACATAGGTTTTGTTTAAGCATCACTTCAGTCATTCTGACTGGTTCTCTTGGACCCCACTTAACAGTACGGTGGTTCCTATGACTCAACACAGAAGAAAAAGAACTACGAAAGATCTAAGTCTTCGAGCTCCATAGGCTTCATGTGGTGTCTTCTCTTGTCATAGTCTTCAATGTGAATATCTTCATATACCACCTTTGACTTCAATGTCTTCATACATTTTTAGGGGTCATCTCTGGTAGGAAAACCGAATCAATGAGGGACTTCTACCTGTGTTATCCTGCAATTCTCACAAACACATTAGTCCCTCAACTAGGTTTGTCATCAATACTCCAAAACCAACTAGGGGTGGCACTAGATGCACTTACAATAAGTAACCAATCATTTTTATTGATCAATGAAATTAATAACTTACACGCTGCACCAAGCAAGACATTAGCCATCATAGGTCCATAGTGTTCTTTGGTTCATAATAGAATATGTTATATACTATTAGGTAAGTGAGCTTGTATAGTACGTGTTCTCAAGTCTATTGGCTGTGCTTGTACTTGTACGTGTTCTCAAGTCCATAGTAAGTGAGCTTGTATAGTACGACAGTGCTATTAGGTTTAGGGTTATATGACATCTATATGTAGTGATTCTAATCAGTGGTCTAATTGGGTCTTTGGGCTTGTCGATTGGACCAAATTTATCGGATAATCCTATTTGAGAACACCGGATAATCTGCAAAAAAATATTGGATAATCCGCATCCGTCGGATATTATCAATACCATATTCGTCGGATATCCGGTTAACCAATATCGGTATCCGCATCCGTATCCGTTGGATTTGGGAAAGTGCATACCATATCCTTAAAAACGGATGCGGATTCGGAGCGGAAATTATTCGTACCATTTACATCCCTACCTCTAGGGCATATTTCCTTTAGTCTCCCACTTGCACTAGAGTCAATAACCTAGTTCACATCGCCATGTGATTTAACACCAATAGTTCACACCGTCATGTGATTTAACACTCTATAGTTCACATCACTATGTGACCAATACCCAAAGGGTTTACTAGAGTCAATAATCTAGTTCACATACCATGTGATTAACACTCAAAGAGTACTAAGGTGTGATCATGTTTTGCTTTGAGAGAAGTTTAGTCAACGGGTCTGCCACATTCAGATCCATATGTATTTTGCAAATTTCTATGCCTACAATGCTCTGCACGGAGCTACTCTAGCTAATTGCTCCCACTTTCTATATGTATCTAGATTGAGACTTAGAGTCATCCAGATCGGTGTCAAAGCTTGCATCGACGCAACTCTTTACGACGAACTCTTTGTCACCTCCATAACCGAGAAACATTTCCTTATGCCACTAAGGATAAGTCTGACCATTGTCTAATGATCCACTCCTGGATCAATATTGTACCCTCTTGCCAAACTCATGGTGAGGTACATAATAGGTCTGGTACACAACACAACATAATTTATAGAACCTATGACTGAGGCATAGGGAATGACTTTTCATTCTCTTTATTTTTTCTGCCGTGGTCGGGTTTTGAGTCTTTACCCAACTTCATACCTTGCAACACATGCAAGAACTCCTTCTTTGACTGTTCCATTTTGAACTACTTCAAAAACTTGTCAAGGTATGTACTCATTGAAAAAAACTATCAAGCGTCTTGATCTATCTCTATAGATCTTGATGCTCAATATGTAAGCAGCTTCACCGAGGTCTTTCTTTGAAATGCTCCTTTATGCTTTCCAGAAAATTCTACATTATTTCCGATCAACGATATGTCATTCACATATACTTATCAGAAAGGCTGTAGTGCTCCCACTCACTTTCTTGTAAATACAGGCTTCACCAAAAGTCCGTATAAAACTATATGCTTTGATCAACTCATCAAAGTGTATATTCCAACTCCGAGATGCTTGCACCAGTCCATAGATGGATCGTTGGAGCTTGCACACTTTGTTAGCACCTTTACGATTGACAAAACCTTCTAGTTGCATCATATACAACTCTTCTTTGATAAATCCATTAAGGATTGTAGTTTTGATATCCATTTGCTAGATTTCATAAAATGCGGCAACTGCTAACATGATTCGGACAGACTTTCAAGCATCGATACGAGTGAGAAAATCTCATCGTAGTCAACACCTTGAACTTGTCGAAAACCTTTTTGCGACAATTCAAGCTTTGTAGATAGTAAAACTACTATCAGCGTCCGTCTTCCTCTTGAATATCCATTTATTCTGAATGGCTTACCGATCATCGGGCAAGTCAATCAAAGTCCATACTTTGTTCTCATACATGGATCCCATCTCAGATTTCATGGCATTAAGCCATTTCACGGAATCTAGGCTCATCATCGCTTCCTCATAGTTCGTAGGTTCGTCATGGTCTAGTAACATGGCTTCCAGAACAGGATTACCGTACCACTCTGGTGCGGAACGTATTCTGGTTGACCTATGAGGTTCGGTAGTAACTTGATCTGAAGTTTTATGATCATCATCATGAACTTCCTCACTAATTGGTGTAGGCATCACTGGAACTGATTTTTGTGATGAACTACTTTCCAATTTGGGAGAAGGTACAATTACCTCATCAAGTTGTACTTTCCTCCCACTCACTTCTTTCGAGATAAACTCCTTCTCTAGAAAGGATCCACTCTTAGCAACAAAGATCTTGCCTTCGGATCTGTGATAGAAGGTATACCCAACAGTTTCTTTTGGGTATCCTATGAAGATGCACTTCTCCGATTTGGGTTTGAGCTTATCAGGCTGAAACTTTTTCACATAAGCATCGCAACCCCAAACTTTAAGAAATGATAGCTCTGGTTTCTTGCCAAATCATAGTTCATACGGTGTCGTCTCAATGGATTTAGATGGTGCCCTATTTAACGTGAATGCAACTGTCTCTAATGCATAACCCCCAAAATGATAGTGGTAAATCGATAAGAGACATCATAGATCGCACCATATCTAATAAAGTACAGTTACAACGTTCGGACACACCATTACGTTGTGGTGTTCCAGGTGGCATCAGTTGCGAAACTATTCGACATTGTTTCAACTGAAGGCCAAACTCGTGACTCAAATATTTTGTCTCCGCGATCAGATCATAGAAACTTTATTTTCTTGTTATGATGATTCTCCACTTCACTCTGAAATTCTTTGAACTTTCCAAACATTTCAGACTTGTGTTTCATTAAGTAGATATACTCATATCTGCTCAAATCATCTGTGAAGGTCAGAAAATAATGTGACCTGCCGCGAGCCTCAACACTCATCGGACCGCATACATCGGTATGTATTATTTCCTATAAGTCAGTGGCTCGCTCCATTGTTCCGGAGAACAGAGTCTTCAGTCATCTTGCCCATGAGGCATGGTTCGCAAGCATCAAGTGATTCCAAAATCCCATCAACACGGAGTTTCTTCATGCGCTTTACACCAATATGACCTAAGCAGCAGTGCCACAAATAAGTTGCACTATCATTATTAACTTTGCATCTTTTGGCATCAATATTATGTGTATCACTGCGATCAAGATTCAGTAAACCATTTACATTGGATGTAATACCATAGAAGATTTTTATTCATGTAAACAGAAGAACAATTATTCTCTGACTTAAATGAATAACCGTATCACAATAAACATGATCCAATCATATTTATGCTCAACGCAAACACCAAATAACATTTATTTATTTCCAATACTAATCCCGAAGGTAGAGGGAGTATGCGATGGTGATCTTATCAACCTTGGAATCACTTCCAACACACATCGTCGCCTCGCCCTCAACTAGTCTCTGTTCATTTTGTAACTACTATTTCAAGTTACTAATCATAGCAACCGAATCAGTATCAAATACCCAAGGGCTACTATGAACACTAGTAAAGTACACATCAATAACATGTATATCATATATACTTTTTGTTCACTTTGCCATCCTTCTTATCCGCCAAGTATTTGGGGCAGTTCCGCTTCCAGTGACCATTTCCTTTGCAGTAGAAACACTCAGTTTCAGGCTTGGGTCTAGCTTTGGGCTTCTTCATGGGAGTGGAAACTTGCTTGCCATTCTTCTTGAAGTTCCCTTTCTTTCCCTTGCCCTTTTACTTGAAACTAGTGGTCTTGTCAACCATCAACACTTGATGCTTTTCTTGATTTCTACCTTCGCCGATTTCAGCATCGCGAAGAGCTCGGGAATCATTTTCGTTATCCCTTGCATATTATAGTTCATCACAAAGTTCCAGTAACTTGGTGGTACTGACTAGAGAACTCTGTCAATCACTATCTTATCTGGAAGATTAACTCCCACTTGATTCAAGTGATTGTAGTACCCAGACATTCTGAGCACATGCTCACTAGCTGAGTGATGACCCACAAGTATAGGGGATCTATCGTAGTCCTTTCGGTAAGTAAGAGTGTCGAACCCAACAAGGAGCAGATGGAAATGATAAGCGGTTTCCAGCAAGGTATTCTCTGCAAGTACTGGAATAAGTGGTAACAGATAGTTTTGTGATAAGATAATTTGTAATGAGCAACAAGTGACAAAAGTAAATAAGGTGCAGCAAGGTGGCCCAATCCTTTTTGTAGCAAAGGACAAGCCTGGACAAACTCTTATATGATGTAAAGCGCTCCCGAGGACACATGGGAATATCGTCAAGCTAGTTTTCATCACGCTCATATGATTCGCGTTCGGTACTTTGATAATTTGGTATGTGGGTGGACTGGTGCTTGGGTGCTGCCTTACTTGGACAAGCATCCCACTTATGATTAACCTCTATTGCAAGCATCCGCAAATACAACAAAAGTATTAAGGTAAACCTAACCATAGCATGAAACATATGGATCCAAATCAGCCCCTTACGAAGCAACGCATAAACTAGGGTTTAAGCTTTTGTCACTCTAGCAACCCATCATCTACTTATTACTTCCCAATGCCTTCCTCTAGGCCCAAACAATGGTGAAGTGTCATGTAGTCGATGTTCACATAACACCACTAGAGGAGAGACAACATACATCTCATCAAAATATCAAACGAATACCATGTTCACATGACTACTAATAGCAAGACTTCTCCCATGTCCCCAGGAACAAAAGTAACTACTCACAAAGCATAAACATGTTCATAATCAGAGGGGTATTAATGTGCATATAGGATCTGAACATATGATCTTCCACCAATTAAACCAACTAGCATCAACTACAAGGAGTAATTAACACTACTAGCAACCTACTAGCACCAATCCCGGACTTGGAGACAAGAATTGGGTACAAGAGATGAACTAGGGTTTTGAGATGAGATGGTGCTGATGAAGATGTTGATGGAGATTGCCCTCTCTCGATAAGAGGAGCGTTGGTGATGACGATGGCGATGGTTTCCCCCTCCGGGAGGGAAGTTTCCCCGGCAAAACAGCTCCGCCAGAACCCTAGATTGGTTCCGCCAAGGTTCCGCCTCGTGTCAGCGAAGTTTCGTCCGAGAAGATGGATTATGATTTTTTTCCCATCGAAAGAGTCCATATAGCAGAAGATGGTCACCGGAGGGCCACCAGGGGGCCCACGAGGTAGGGGGCGCGCCCAGGGGGTAGGGCGCGCCCCCCACCCTCGTGGGCAGGGTGTGGCCCCCCTGGTAAAGTTCTTGCGCTCAATGTTTTTTATATATTTGGAAAACATCATCCGTGAAGTTTCAGGTCTTTTGGAGCTGTTCAAAATAGGTCTCTAATATTTGCTCCTTTTCCAGCCAGAGTCCCAGCTGCCGGCATTCTCCCTCTTTATGTAAACCTTGTAAAATAAGAGAGAATAGGCATAAGTATTGTGACATAATGTGTAATAACAGCCCATAATGCAATAAATATTGATATAAAAGCATGATGCAAAATGGACGTATCACTCAGCTATTCTCCTC
Organism: Triticum aestivum; assembly: GCF_018294505.1. Classification (NCBI taxonomy): domain Eukaryota; kingdom Viridiplantae; phylum Streptophyta; class Magnoliopsida; order Poales; family Poaceae; genus Triticum; species Triticum aestivum. The sequence goes on from NC_057797.1 coordinate 684,016,185, forward strand.
CATCTTGTAGGCAAAGTACTTTGTCAGAGGTATTATACCTCTTGACACGGGCATGAGTCTGAAATACCAATTTCAGTTCTTGGAACATCTCATATGCTCCATGGCGTTCAAAATGTTTTTGAAATCCCGGTTCTAAGACGTAAAGCATGGTGCACTAAACTATCAAGTTGTCATCATATCAAGCTTGTCAAACGTTCATAACGTCTGCATCTGCTCCTGCAATAGGTCCGTCACCTAGCGGTGCATCAAGGACATGATTCTTCTGTGCACCAATGAGGATAATCCTCAGATCACGGACCTAGTCCGCATCATTGCTACTATCATCTTTCAACTTAGTTTTCTCTAGGAACATACCATAAATAAAATGGGGAAGCTATACGCGAGCTATTGATCTACAACATAGATATGCAAATACTATTAGGACTAAGTTCATGATAAATTAAAGTTCAATTATTACTTAAGAACTCCCACTTAGATAGACATCCCTCTAGTCATCTAAATGATCACGTGATCCATATCAACTAAACCATGTCCGATCATCACGTGAGATGGAGTAGTCTTCAATGGTGAGCATCACTATGTTGATCATATCTACTATATGATTCACGTTCGACCTTTCAGTCTCAGTGTTCCGAGGCCATATCTGCATATGCTAGGCTCGTCCAGTTTAACCCAAGTATTCTGCATGTGCAAAACTGGCTTGCACCCATTGTATGTGAAGTAGAGCTTATCACACCCGATCATCACGTGGTGTCTCGACACGATGAACTGTAGCAACAGTGCATACTTAGGGAGAACACTTATACCTTGAAATTTAGTGAGAGATCATCTTATAATGCTACCGCCGTACTAAGCAAATTAAGATGCATAAAAGATAAACATCAAATGCAATCAAAATATGTGACATGATATGGCCATTATCATCTTGTGCCTTTGATCTCCATCTCCAAAGTACCGTCATGATCTCCATCGTCACCGGCATGATACCATGATCTCCATCATCTTGATCTCTATCAACGTGTCATCACATGGTCGTCTTGCCAACTATTGCTTTTGCAACTATTGCTATCGCATAGCGATAAAGTAAAGCAATTGTATGGCGCTTGCATCTTATGCAATAAAGAGACAACCATAAGGCTCCTGCCAGTTGCCGATAACTTTAATAAAACATGATCATCTCATACAACAATTTATATCTCGTCACGTCTTGACCATATCACATCACAACATGCCTTGCAAAAACAAGTGAGACGTCCTCTACTTTGTTGTTGCAAGTTTTACATGGCTGCTACGGGCTTTGCAAGAACTGTTCTTACCTACGGCATAAAAACCACAACATGGTATAGTGATTGCTTTTTGATCTTCAGAAAGAACCCTGTTCAATGAATCCGATTCAACTAAAGTTGGAGAAACAGACACCCGCCAGCCACCTATGTGCAAAGCACGTTGGTAGAACCAGTCTCATGAACACGGTCATGTAATGTCGGTCCAGGCCGCTTCATCCAACAATACCGTTGAATCAAGAAACAACTAGTGACGGCAAGCAATATGTATATACGCACGCCCACAACTCCTTTCTATTCTACTCGTGCATATAACATCTACGCATAGACCTGGCTCGGATGCCACTGTTGGGGAACATAGTATTTCAAAAAAATTCCTATGATCATGCAAGATATATCTAGGAGAAGCATAGCAACGAGCGGGGAGAGTGAGTCCACGTACCCTCGTAGACCAAAAGCGGAAGCGTTTAGTAATGCGGTTGATGTAGTCGAACGCCTTCGCGATCCAACCGATCCAAGTACCGAACACACGGCACCTCCATGATCTGCACACGTTCAGCTCGGTGACGTCCCTCAAACTCTTGATCCAGTTGAGGTTGAGGGAGAGTTTCGTCAGCACGATGGCATGGTGACGGTGATGATGATGTTACCGGCGCAGGGCTTCACCTAAGCACTATGACGATATGACTGAGGTGTTAACTATGGAGGGGGGCGCCGCACATGGCTAGGAACAGTTGATGTGTGTTCTAGGGGTGCCCTCCCCACATATATAAAGGAGGGAGAGGGAGGGAGGCAGCCTAGGGCGCTGCTACCTCTTGAGCATGCATTGGTTTCCCCTTGAAGAGGAAAGGGTGATGCAGCAAAGTAGCGTAAGTATTTCCCTCAGTTTTTGAGAACCAAGGTATCAATCCAGTAGGAGACTACACACAAGTCACCTAGTACCTGCACAAACAAACAAGAACCTCGCAACCAATGCGACAAAGGGGTTGTCAATCCCTTCACGGTCACTTACGAAAGTGAGATATGATAAAGATAATAAGATAAATATTTTTGGTATTTTTGTTGTATAGATTGAAAAGTAGAGATTGCAAAATAAAATAAATAGTAAACTAGAATTGTAGATCGGAAACTTATATGATATGAAGTAGACCCGGGGGGCATAGGTTTCACTAGTGACTTCTCTCAAGATAGCATATATTATGCTGGCTGAACAATTTATTGCCGAGCAATTGATAGAAAAGCGCATAGTTATGATGATATATAGGCATGATCATGAACATAGGCATCACGTCCGTATCAAGAAGACCGAAACGATTCTGCATCTACTACTATTACTCCACACATCGACCGCTATCCAGCATGCATCTAGAGTATTAGGTTCATAAGAACAAAGTAACGCATTAGGCAAGATGAGATGATGTAGAGGGATAAACTCAAGCAATATGATATAAACCCCATCTTTTTATCCTCAATGGAAACAATACAATACGTGTCGGTTTCCTTTCTGTCACTGTGATCGATCACCGCAAGATTGAACCCAAAGCTAAGCACTTCTCCCATTGCAAGAAAGATCATCTAGTAGGCCAAACCAAACTAAAAATTCAAAGAGACTTGCAAAGATATAGATCATGCAAATAAGAATTCAGAGAAGAATCAAATATTGTTCAGAGATAATATTGATCATAAACCCACAATTCATCGGATCTTGGCAAACACAGCGCAAAAAGAATTACATCGAATAGATCTCCAAGAACATCGAGGAGAACTTTGTATTGAGAACCAAAGAGAGAGAAGAAGCCATCTAGCTAATAACTATGGACCCGAAGGTCTGTGGTAAACTACTCACACATCATCAGAGAGGCTATGGTGTTGATGTAGAAGCCCTCCATGATTGAATCCCCCTCTGGCAGATTGACGGAAAAGGTCGTGATACGTCTCCAACGTATCTATAATTTTGATTGTTCCACGCTATTATATTATCTGTTTTGGATGTTTAATGGGCTTTATTATACACTTATATGTTATTTTTGGGACTAACCTACTAACCCAAGGTCCAGCGCAAATTGCTGTTTTTTTGCCTATTTCAGTGTTTTGCAGAAAAGGAATATCAAACGGAATCCAAATGGAAAGAAACCTTCGGGAGAGTTATTTTTGGAACAAACGTGATCCAGGGGACTTGGAGCAGACGTCAAGAAAGAAGCGAGGAGGCCACGAGGCAGGGAGGCGCGCCTGCCCCCCTGGGTGTGCCCCCCACCCTCGTGGGCCCCTTACAGCTCCACCGACCTACTTCTTCGTCCTATATATATCCATATACCCCCAAAACATCCAGGAGCACCACAAAACGCTATGTCCACCACCGCAACCTTTTGTACCCAAGAGATCCCATCTTGGGGCCTTTTCCGGAGCTCCGCCGGAGGGGGAATCGATCACGGAGGGCTTCTACATCAACACCATAGCCTCTCCGATGATGTGTGAGTAGTTTACCACAGACCTTCGGCTCCATAGTTATTAGCTAGATGGCTTCTTCTCTCTCTTTGGATCTCAATACGAAGTTCTCCTCGATCTTCTTGGAGATCTATTCGATGTAATTCTTTTTGCGGTGTGTTTGTCGAGATCCGATGAATTGTGGGTTTATGATCAAGTTTATCTATGAACAATATTTGATTCTTCTCTAAAATATTTTATGTATGATTAGTTATCTTTGCAAGTCTCTTTGAATTATCAGTTTGGTTTGGCCTACTAGATTGATCTTTCTTACAATGGGAGAAGTGCTTAGCTTTGGGTTCTATCTTGCGGTGTCCTTTTCCAGTGACAGCAGGGTGTCGGAGTAATGGGCCACGGGTAGCCTAACCCGGGTCCCAGAACCTTTCAAGACATCGGGCCAGCTGCGCCCCTCAAGATGTCAAGATGAAGCGCCGCCTTCTGGTGGCCGGCTGGCCCGGATGGCCGACTGCCACAAGACGGCCATGCTCAGGAAGGCGACTCCAAAACGGGCCGACTCCAAGCAGGCGGCCTCTAGAGAGGCCGGCTCCTAGCAGTCGGCCCATGGCGCCCGCAAGGTCTACGCCCCCATTAAGAAGCCAAGACGGTGCAAGGTTATAGTGTAGCCCATCACCCCCGTATCCAGGGCCGGGCGTGGCCACAGTGCTTCGTACAGGCGGAGATCTCCGCCTGGCGCGGCACTATTGCCACTCCTCCCCTGACGTCACTCCTGTCAGGCGGAGCCCTGCTCCCACGACTGCCTGTCGGTATGGCCTAAAGACGGCGGGCCCTACCAGGCAGCGAGAGCCCGGAAGATGGCGGAGGCTGGGCCAGACGGACCCGAGGGAAGCCGACTCCTAGCAGTCAGCCCGTTCCTTTCCCAAGGCTCACTCACCATTAACTAGATAAGACTCGGAGTGGCTACAGTGATCTCCCGCCAGGCGGCGGGACTGTAGCCATGCTCCCCTGACCAAGCAAGCATCATTAGCATCACGGCTACAGTAATCAGCAGCCGGCAAGACCCGCGAGCGGCGGGAGCGGCCTGTCGGCTCCGTACCAGACCAGTCGGCGGGGCCCACCAGGCGGCGGGCCCCAGCAGCCGGTGGAGAAGCCGGCGACCACAGAGACTGACAGTCGGGTCCTACGCCCGGCCAGATTACCATTGTACCCATGGGGGTAGGCCTAAACCCCTAGGGCACCCATGCAAAAGGGTTGGAACCTGTTAGAATTATACTCACATCTAGGGGGAGAGGAGAGAAAACCCTGCCTTCTACTACCTCTAGCATATAGCTCGAGGAGCACCATTGTACTCACTAGTGCCTTAGTGATCATGTGGAGGCCCCGCAGAGCAGGACTAGGGGTGTTATCTCCTAGGAGAGCCCCGAACCTGGGTAAAGTGCGTCGGCGTTCGTGTCTATGCCTCATCCCGCTTCCAGGCACCAGCGACGTTCTACTCGCTCCCACCATGATAAGCCATCCATTGGCATATGTCGCACCCAACCCCTGACATTTGGCGCCCATCATGGGGCGTGGTGCACCGTCTCCCGGAGACCTGTTCTGGACGGGAACCTTGTTCCTTCCTGGCGAGCGCAGAGGTCGCCTGTGCGGCGAGCTGCCTCGCCGACCTTGTTGGCGAGATCCACCTCTCCGGCGCGCCCGCGTCTGATGCGGGCACAGAAGGCCCTGAGAGCCTCCTCGTGAGCCTCCTCGATCATCTCCACGTCGCCAGCGAGCCTGCTGCTGACTTGGAGTCGGTTGGCTCCACCGACCCGATGTTGGTCGACTCCGACACGGCGTCGCTTGACGCGTTTCCCACCAACATGGTGGTCTACGACGAGCCGCTTCCTTGCGCGGACAGCAGTGGCAGCGCCATCACGGAGGTGCTCGTCATCAGCCACGACGAGCACTCTGGTGGAGGTGGCCAGGATCCGTTGGAGGCGGCGATGCAAGACTTGACTGCGCCCATCCCGAAAGATGCCGACGTCGAGACGCTGGAGGCACGCCGTGTCCAGCTCATCGAAAGTGCCAATCGGCTGGCTAGCATGAGACGCCTTTCGGAGGCCTACCAGCGGGAGATGGACCGTGCCGTCGGCGGCACGCTGGCTCCTGGTGGTCTTAGCCGCATTGCCCTGGTCCGGCAGCATGGCGCGACCGTCGTCTGCATGTTCGGGACAGATCGTCCCTCCTACGCCACGACTGCGGAGAACATACGAGCTTCCCAGGCGGCAGCAGACGAGCTAGACAAGCTCGAGGGCGACAAGCGTCGCCACATGACGGAGCGAGTCCAGCAGCTCCTCGACGCGGCTGCTGAGCAGCAAGAGGCCGGGTGCCGCACTAAAGCGCCCAACCGCCGAAACAACGACCCGCCTCCTCGCCGAGACCAAGGCGTGACATCCCGGACGCTGACTGGTGGCGTCCGTGATAGAAGAGACAAGGAGCCGGCTGCCAGCCACAGCCGGACTCACATCACCATCGAGCGCGACCAAGATGGCAGCCCAAGAGCAGTCCGGTGGCGAGACGACTGTCTGCCTCCCCCTCCTCGCAGGGAGAGGCGCATTTCCTTGCTGCCTGTTGATCACCCGTCACTCGGCGGCCGCCTTGGCTACCGAGAGGGAATCGGAGAAAACGATGCCCGCCACCGGATCGATCGCCTCAATCGATCCCTGGCGCTAGAAGAAGAAGATGAGCTGGGTCCGCCTTGCTTCGCCCACCGCATCTGAGACGAACCTTTCCCTAGAGGGTTCACTCTCCCAAGAGATACACCCAAGTACACCGGCTCCGTGAAGCCGGAGGACTGGATGGTCGACTACTCTACAGCCGTCAGCATCGCCAATGGGAACAAGCGCATTGCCGTGAAGTACGTTCCACTCATGCTCCAGGGCATGGCCCGGACGTGGCTGAACAACCTAAAGCCCCGCAACATCAACAGCTGGGTCGACTTCACTGAAGCATTCATCCGCAACTTCACCAGCACGTACAAGCGGCCGCCCAAGCCTCGCCACCTCTCCTTGTGCGTCCAAGGCCCCAACGAGTCGACTCGCGACTACCTCACGCGCTGGGCCGAGCTGCGCAACTCTTGCGAGGGCGTGCATGAGGTACATGCCATCGAGTACTTCACTGCCGGGTGCCGAGAGGGCACCCTCCTCAAGCACAAGCTCCTCCGTGACGAGCCGGCGACCATCGACGAACTGCTGATCATAGCAGACAAGTACGCCACGGCCGACTCCTCCATGAAGGCGGAGATCCAAGTTAATGTGTCGGGCAAGGTGGCCCCTCAAGCTCCTCGGACCTCGACTGGTGACACCAGTCATCGACAGCATCCGAACGACAACAAGCGAAAGGCCATGCTGCTGGTTTCCACGAGCCGGCAGGTGGCAACAGTTGAAGATCAGCAGCCGGAAGGGCAGCCTCCTCCCAAACGCCAGAAAGGCGGCAAGCCCAACTGGTTGCCCACCCTCTTGTACGAGAAGACTCTCGATGCACCCTGCAAGTTCCACAGCGGCGTGAAGCCGTCCAACCACACCACTTGGAAGTGCCACTGGCTCACCAGGATCACCAAGGGTGATGGACTCCAGCCCCCTCCGCCTGCCGGCCCGCCTCCTCCTCCTCCTCAGCAGTTGGCGGACCGGCCGGTCGGCCCGATACAAGATGAATATCCTGAAGAGCATGGAGCTTATGTCGTGTTCACCAGCATGGCTGACGACAGGCACAGCAGGCGGCAGCGACAACAAGAAGTAAATGTAGTAGCATCAGAGACCCCTGAGTTCATGCATTGGTCTGAGAAGCCCATCAGCTGGAGCAGAGCCGACCACCCGGAGGTGATGCCCAATCCCGGCTCTTATGCTCTGGTGTTGGATGCCACCTTATCCACGGAGAGGCGAGCTGCTCGCTTCTCCCGAGTTCTGATAGATGGCGGCAGCAACATCAACATCATATACAAAGATACCATGGGGAAGTTGGGAATCAAGCAGAGACATCTTCAGCCCAGCCGGACTGTTTTCCATGGCATAGTTCCAGGCATTTCCTGCTCACCAATCGGCAAGACTCAGATAGATGTCCTCTTCGGGGACAAAAATCATTTCCACCGAGAGCCAGTCTGGTTTGAGGTGGTGGACCTTGAGAGCCCCTATCATGTATTGCTTGGCCGACCTGCCCTGGCCAAGTTCATGGCGGTCCCCCACTATGCTTACCTGAAGATGAAGATGCCGAGCTCCAAGGGAATCTTGACCATAGCATGAGACTACAAGAAGTCGTCCGCCTGCACAGCAAAGAGCAGCCGGTTAGCCGAGTCCCTCGTGATCGCGGCTGAGAAGCGGCACCTTGACCGGGTTGTGGCGATGGCCGACAAGCAGCCGGAAATGTCACCCAACCCCAATGAGTCGGAAGCTGAGGGCTCGTTCAAGCCGGCGAAGGAGACGAAGAAGATACCCTTGGACCCGGAGCACCCGGAGAGGCACGTAGTCATAGGTGCAAACCTTGATAGCAAATAGGAAGGCGAGCTCGTTGATTTCCTCCGTGAGAATCGGGACATCTTTGCATGGTCTCCCAAGGACATGCCGGGTGTTCCGACGGAATTCGCCGAGCACAAGCTACATGTCCGGTCTGATGCCAAGCCAGTCAGGCAGCCCTTGCGCCGCCTATCGAAAGATAAGAGAAGAGTTGTTGGAGAAGAGATAGCCCGGCTTCTAGCAGCCGGCTTCATCATGGAAGTGTTCTTTCCAGAATGGTTAGCCAACCCAGTCCTAGTGCTGAAGAAGAACAAGCAGTGGCACATGTGTATTGATTATACTAGCCTCAACAAAGCATGCCCCAAAGACCCATTTGCTTTGCCAAGAATTGACCAAGTGATTGACTCCATAGCCGGATGCGAGCTGTTGAGCTTTTTGGATGCATACTCAGGGTATCACCAGATCAAGCTACACCCGACCGATAAGCTAAAGACCGCCTTCATCACACCATTCGGATCCTTATGTTACCTGACTATGATGTTCGGCTTGAGGAATGTCGGCGCCACGTTTCAGCGTTGCATGCAGAAGTGTCTCCTCAAGTAACTCGGCAGAAACGCCCACGTCTATGTGAACGATGTTGTGGTGAAGACGGAGAAGCGTGGAACGTTGCTAGAAGACCTCAAGGAGGCCTGTGAAAACTTGCGTCGATTCCAGATCAAGCTCAACCTAGAGAAACGCGTCTTCGGGGTACCAGCCGGCCAGCTTCTTGGCTTCCTGGTCTCAGAGGGCGGCATAGAATGCAACCCTGTGAAGATCAAGGCCATTGAGAGGATGGAGGTGCCCACCCGACTGTTGGATGTGCAAAAATTTACCGGTTGTTTGGCATCCATCAGCTGTTTTATTATGTTGGCTGGGCGAGAAGGCTCTTCCCCTGTACTAGCTCATGAGGACGACCACTTTTTTCGAGTGGAACAACAAGGCGGATGAAGCTTTTATCTAGCTGAAGAAGATGTTGACCACTCCGCCTGTCCTGGCGGCTCCGAATCCTAAAGAGCCCATGCTCCTCCACATCGCCACCACAAGCCGGGTGGTCAGCACAGTCATGGTTGTGGAACGCAAGGAAAAAGGCAAAGCACTACCAGTCCAGAGGTCGATGTATTACCTGAGTGAAGTACTGTCCGCCTCCAAGCAGAATTACCCCCACTACTAGAAGATGTGCTACGGTGTGCATTTTGCCGCTAAGAAGCTGAAGCCGTATTTTCAAGAGCACCCAATCACTGTGGTTTGCACTGCTCCACTTGCCGAGATCATCGGAAGCCGAGATGCTTTAGGCCGAGTGGCCAAATGGGCAATAGATTTGGCCCCCTACACCATCTACTACCAGCCTCGCACCGCCATCAAGTCACAAGCACTGGCCGACTTCCTCGTTGACAGGGCTGAGACCCAGTACCTGCCGCCAGCGCCAGACTCCACCCATTGGCGAATGCACTTTGATGGCTCCAAGATGCGCACCGGTTTGGGAGCCGGCATTGTCCTCGCCTCTCCCAAAGGCGACAAGCTCAGATATGTGCTGCAAGTCCATTTTGTCGCCTCTAACAACGTTGCTGAGTACGAAGCACTTATTCACGGGCTCCGGCTTGCCAAGGAACTCGGCATTCGCCGGATCCTGTGGTATGGAGATTCCAACTTGGTGGTCCAACAGTCGTCAGGCGATTGGGACGCCAAGGATGCAAATATGGCCAGCTACCGCTTCCTCGTCCAGCAACTCAGTGGATACTTTGAAGGATGCGAGTTCCTCCATGTGCCAAGAAATGATAATGAGCAAGCTGACTCCTTGGCGCGTATCGGCTCCACCTGGCAAGCAATACCAGCCGGCATCGCCTTGCAACGCCTCATCAAGCCGTCTGTCAAGCCATCGCCAGAGTCGGATTCCATCTTTGTGCCGGCTCCTCCTAAAGCAGTCGGATCCGACTTGAGGACCCCAGCAGCTGGCACAAGGAATTCGGCAGGCGACCCGGGGACTGTAGTAGCCGCATCCGGCCCGGAGACTTCAGAACCTGGCCCGAGGACTGCAACAGTAGGCCCGGGGACTGCAACAGTCGGCCCGGGGACTTCATCAACACAGCAAGCGGCAGCTGACTCCAACCCGCCGCCTCCCGGCCCAACCGACCTCGTGCAAGTAGCAATCCTAGCAGTCAAAGAAATTGCAGCACCTTTGTGGGCTCAGCCCATCCTTAACTTTTTGGTGAATAAGGAGCTGCCGACGAACGAGATCTCGGCCCGACAAGTACAATGAAACGTCTCCAACGTATTTATAATTTTTGATTGTTCCATGCTATTATATTATCAAACTTGGATGTTTTATATGCATTTATATGCTATTTTATATGATTTTTGGGACTAACCTATTAACCCAGAGCCCAGTGCCAGTTTCTGTTTTTCCTTGTTTTAGAATATCGCAGAAAAGGAAAATCAAACGGAGTCCAATTGACGTGAAACTTCACGAAACTTATTTTTGGATCAAAAGAAGCCCGGGAGAATTGGAGTCCACGTAAGGGAAGCTTCGAGGAGGCCACGAGGTAGGGGGCGCACCCACCCCCCTGGGCGCGCCCCCCACCCTCGTGGGCCCCTCATGGCTCCCCTGACGCACTTATTCCTCATATATATATATATATATATATATATATATATATATCCATATACCCTAAAAACATCTGGGAGCACAATAGATCGGGAGTTCCGCCGCCAGAAGCCTCCGTAGCCACCGAAAACCAATCTAGACCCGTTCTGGCACCCTGCCGGAGGGGGCAATCCCTCTTCGGTGGCCATCTTCATCATCCCGATGCTCTCCATGATGAGGAGGGAGTAGTTCTCCCTCGAGGCTGAGGGTATGTACCAATAGCTATGTGTTTGATCTCTCTCTCTCTCTCGTGTTCTTGAGGTGATACGATTTTGATGTATCGCAAGCTTTGCTATTATATTTGGATCCTATGATGTTTCTTCCCCCCTCTACTCTCTTGTAATGGATTGAGTTTCCCCTTTGAAGTTATCTTATCGGATTGAGTCTTTAAAGATTTGAGAACACTTGATGTATGTCTTTCTGTGCGTATCTGTGGTGACAATGGGATACCACGTGATTCACTTGATGTATGTTTTGGTGATCAACTTGCGGGTTCCGCCCATGAACCTATGCATAGGGGTTGGCACACGTTTTTGTCGTGATTCTCACTCTTTGAGGTTCTATGTGTTGGTTGAATAGATGAATCTGAGATTGTGTGACGCATATTGTATAATCATACCCAGGGATACTTGAGGTGACATTGGAGTATCTAGGTGACATTAGGGTTTTGGTTGATTTGTGTCTTAAGGTGTTATTCTAGTACGAACTCTAGGGCTGTTTGTGACACTTATAGGAATAGCCCAACGGATTGATTGGAAGGAATAACTTTGAGGTGGTTTCGTACCCTACCATAATCTCTTCATTTGTTCTCCAATATTAGTGACTTTGGAGTGACTCTTTGTTGCATGTTGAGGGATAGTTATATGATCCAATTATGTTATTATTGTTGAGGGAACTTGCACTAGTGAAAGTATGAACCCTAGGCCTTGTTTCAACACATTGCAATACCGTTTACGCTCACTTTTATCATTAGTTACCTTGCTGTTTTTATATTTTCAGATTACAAAAACTATTATCTACTATCCATATACCACTTGTATCACCATCTCTTCGCCGAACTAGTGCACCTATACAATTTACCATTGTATTGGGTGTGTTGGGGACACAAGAGACTCTTTGTTATTTGGTTGCAGGGTTGCTTAAGAGAGACCATCTTCATCCTATGCCTCCTACGGATTGATAAACCTTAGGTCATCCACTTGAGGGAAATTTGCTACTGCACTACAAACATCTGCACTTGGAGGCCCAACAACGTCTACAAGAAGAAGGTTGTGTAGTAGACATCAAGCTCTTTTCTGGCGCCATTACCGGGGAGGTGAGTGCTTGAAGGTATATCTTTAGATCTTGCAATCGAATCTTTTTGTTTCTTGTTTTAGCACTAGTTTAGTTTATAAAAGAAAACTACAAAAAAAACTATGGAATTGAGTTTACCTCATATGCTTCATCTTTTTAATATCTTTCATGAGTATGATGGAAAGGAAAATTGTGCCAAAGTGTTAGAAGAAGAATGCATTAAAATGTTTGGCACTAAATATTTGAATGATGAGCATGATTGCAATGTTGTTAGTATGAATTCCTTGAATATCCATGATGCTAATGATATGCAAAGCCACAAGCTTGGGGAAGCTATGTTTGATGAAGATGATATATTTTGTCCCCCAAGTTTTGATGAGCAAATTATTTATGATGAAAGCATGCCTCCTACTCATGATGATTATATTTATGAAAGTGGATTTGGAGAGGTCGTGACTTTATTTAGTAATGATTCCACTATTTCGGAAGAGGTTCCAATTGATTATGAGAACAAAGTTGCTATCTATGATGATTATTGTGATGACTTGTATGCTATAAAGAATAATGATATCCATGAAACTTGTCAGTATGATTTTACTTTTCAATTGGATTATGCCTCACATGATAATTATTTTGTTGAGTTTGCTCCCACTATTATTCATGAGAAGAATTTTGCTTATGTGGAGAGTAGTAAATTTTCTATGCTTGTAGATCATGAAAAGAATGCTTTAGGTGCTGGTTATATTGTTGAATTCATTCATGATGCTACTGAAAATTATTATGATGGAGGAACATGTGCTTGTAGGAATTGCAATAATATCAAGTTTCCTCTCTATGTGCTTAAAGTTTTGAAGTTATGCTTGTTTTACCTTTCTATGCAAGTTGATTCTTGTTTCCATAAGTTGTTTGCTCACAAAATCCCTATGCATAGGAAGTGGGTTAGACTTAAATGTTCTAGTCATATTCTTCATGATGCTCTCTTTATGTTACAATTCTTATCTTTTATGTGAGCATCATTGAAATCATCATGCCTAGCTAGGGGCGTTAAACGATAGCGCTTGTTGGGAGGCAACCCAACTTTATTTTCATTACTTGGTTTTTGCGCCTGTTTAGTAATAAATAATTCATCTAGCCTCTATTTATATGTGGTTTTATTCTTTTAATTAGTGTTTGTGCCAAGTAGAACCTTTGGGAAGACTTGGGGAAAGTCTTTGCGATCATGCTGTAAAAAACAGATACTTTAGCGCTCACGAGAATTGCTGACATTTTTTATTGGAAAGTGCTATTTAGTTAATTCTTTTTGCAGATGATTAATAGATAAATTCCTCAGGTCCAGAAATTTATTTTAGAATTTTTTGGGTTCCAGAATTTTGCGTTACTTCCAGATTACTACAGACTGTTCTGTTTTTGATAGATTCTGTTTTTCGTGTGTTGTTTGCTTATTTTAATGAGTCTATGGCTAGTAAAATAGTTTATAGACCATATAGAATTTGGAATACAGTAGGTTTAACACCAATATAAATAAATAATGAGTTCATTAGAGTACCTTTAAGTGGTGTTTTGTTTTCTTTCGCTAACGGAGCTTACGAGCTTTCTGTTAAGTTTTGTGTTGTGAAGTTTTCAAGTTTTGGGTAAAGATTCGATGGATTATGGAATAAGGAGTGGTAGGAGCCTAAGCTTGGGGATGCACAAGGCACCCCAATGAAATATTCAAGGACAACCAAGAACCTAAGCTTGGGGATGCCCCGGAAGGCATCCCCTCTTTCGTCTTCGTTCATCGGTAACTTTACTTGGAGCTGTATTTTTATTCGCCACATGGTATGTGTTTTGCTTGGAGCGTCATTTTATTTTCTTTAGTTTTGCTTGCTGTTTGAATAAAATACCAAGATCTGAAATTATTAAATGTTAGAGAGTCTTCATATAGTTGCATAATTATTCGACTACTCATTGATCTTCACTTATATCTTTCGGAGTAGTTTGTTGTTTTGCTCTAGTACTTCACTTATATCTTTTTAGAGCACGGTGGTGGTTTTATTTTGAAGAAATAGATGAACTCTCGTGCTTCACTTATATTATTTTGAGAGTCTTTAGAACAGCATGGTAGTTTTCTTTGGTTATGAAACTAGTCCTAATATGATTGGCATCCAAGAGGGATATAATAAAAACTTTCATATAAAGTGCATTGAATACTATGAGAAGTTTGATACTTGATGATTGTTTTGAGATATGGAGATGGTGATATTAGAGTCATGCTAGTTGAGTAGTTGGGAATTTGAGAAATACTTGTGTTGAAGTTTGTGATTCCCGTAGCATGCACGTATCATGAACCATTATGTGATGAAGTCAGAGCATGATTTATTTATTGATTGTCTTCCTTATGAGTGGCGGTCGAGGACGAGCGATGGTCTTTTCCTACCAATCTATCCCCCTAGGAGCATGCGCGTAGTACTTTGTTTCGATAACTAATAGATTTTTGCAATAAGTATGTGAGTTCTTTATGACTAATGTTGAGTCCATGGATTATACGCACTCTCACCCTTCCACCATTGCTAGCCTCTCTAGTACCGCGCAACTTTTGCCGGTACCATAAACCCACCATTTACCTTCCTCAAAACATCCACCATATCTACCTATTATGGCATTTCATAGCCATTACGAGATATATTGCCATCCAACTTTCGACTGTTCCATTTATTATGACGCGCTTCATCATTGTCATATTGCTTTGCATGATCATGTAGTTGACATTGTATTTTTGGCAAAGCCACCGTTCATAATTCTTTCATACATGTCACTCATGAGTCATTGCACATCCCGGTACACCGCCGGAGGCATTCATATAGAGTCATATCTTGTTCTAAGTATCGAGTTGTAATTCTTGAGTTGTAAGTAAATAAAAGTGTGATGACCATCATTATTAGAGCATTGTCCTAGTGAGGAAAGGATGATGGAGACTATGATTCCCCCATAAGTCGGGATGAGACTCCGGACGAAAATAAATAAATAAAAGAGGCCAAAGAAGCCCAAATAAAAAAGGAAAAGAGGCCATAAAAAATAGAAAGGCCCAAAAAAAATGAAAGAAAAAGAGAGGCGGGCCCCAGCAGTCGGTGGAGAAGCCGGCGACCAGAGAGACTGATAGTCGGGTCCTACGCCCGGCCAAATTACCATTGTACCCCTAGGGGGTAGGCCTATATAACCCCCCAGGGCACCCATGCAAATGGGTTGGAACCTGTTAGAATTAGACTCACACCTAGGGGGAGAGGAGAGACAACCCTGCCTTCTACTACCTCTAGCATACAGCTCGAGGAGCACCATTGTACTCACTAGTGCCTTAGTGATCATGCGGAGGCCCCGCAGAGCAGGACTAGGGGTGTTATCTCCTAGGAGAGCCCCGCACCTGGGTAAAGTGCGCCGGCATTCATGTCTATGCCTCATCCCGCTTCCAGGCACCGGCGACGTTCTACTCGCTCCCACCATGATAAGCCATCCATTAGCATATGTCGCACCCAACCCCCGACACAGGGGCAGCAAGGCATGTATTGTATTGTTGCCATCGAGGATAAAAAGATGGGGTTTATATCATATTGCTTGAGTTTATACCTCTACATCATGTCATCTTGCCTAATGCATTACTCTGTTCTTATGAACTTAATATACTAGATGCAAGCTGGATAGCGGTCGATGTGTGGAGGAATAGTAGTAGATGCAGAATCGTTTCGGTCTACTTGTCGCGGACGTGATGCCTATATACATGATCATGCCTAGATATTCTCATAATTATGCACTTTTCTATCAATTGCTCGACAGTAATTTGTTCACCCACCGTAATACTTATGCTATCTTGAGAGAAGCCACTAGTGAAACCTATGGCCCCCGGGTCTATCTTTTATCATATAAGTTTCCAATCTATCTTACTTTGCAATCTTTACTTTCAATCTATATCATAAAAATACCAAAAATATTTATCTTATTATCTCTATCAGATCTCACTCTCGTAAGTGACCGTGAAGGGCTTGATAACCCCTTTATCGCGTTGGTTGCGAGGTTCTTATTTGTTTGTGCAGGTGCGAGGGACATGCGTGTAGTCTCCTACTAGATTGATACCTTGGTTCTCAAAAACTGATGGAAATACCTACATTAATTTGCTGCATCACCCTTTCCTCTTCAAGGGAAAACCAATGCAGTGCTCGAGAGGTGGCAAGAAGGATTTCTGGTGCCGTTGCCAGAGAGGTTGCACCAAGTCAAGTCAAGATTTGATCTCCCAGCAACAGGCCATTTCTGGCGCCGTTGCCGAGGAGATCTACGCACAAGTCAAGACATACCAAGTACCCATCACAAACTCTTATCCCTCGCATTGCATTATTTGCCATTTGCCACTCGTTTTCCTTTCCCCCACTTCACCTTTGCCTTTGCCTTTTCTTCGCCCTCTTCCCGTATGTCTTTTTTTTGTGTTTCCATGTGCCTTCTATTTGCTTGCATCTTTGCTCGCTAAAAATCTATTGATATGGATCCACTTAAAGTGTTCTACCTGGATCATCTTTGGTCCTTATGCGCTCGTGCTGAAACCCCAACTAGCCTAGTTGACGGGAAATATTTAGATGAGCATGCTCATTTTGTGCGTCACCGTTTGTCTGAAAAAGGGAAACTCTTATGGGATCAAATAAACAGATTGCTGTGTTATGCTTGGGATATTTGTGAAATTTGTGATTTTACTTGTTGCTCTAAGAACCCTAAAAGACACCTTCCCTACCTATGTGAGTTTAATGAAAATGAAATCTTATCTTCTTATGCAAAGGGTGTTTATAGTTACTACGATATCGAACAAATTGAAGAATTTGTTGCTTTTAAGGGTGCTTATGAAGTCGCTTCTTTGATTGAAAAGTATGATATTACTCTCTACGAATCTGAAAATCTTGACATACTTAAATATTGCTATGAAAACTATGCTCATAATGTCCATGTCAAAGAAATTATTGAAAGAATGACCGTTGCTTTGGAAGAAAATAATGATATGTATGAATCTATAGATAATTATGATTCCGATGATTTGATTGAAATATCCCTTGATGAGCATGATGCTTGCTATTCTTGTGGCCATGATGCCAATATTTATGAAGATGAATTTGCTATAGTTCCTTATGTTAAACATGAGATCGTTGTTATTGCACCCATACTTGATAGTTCCTTCGATGAAAAGCATGATTGCAATGATGTTATTATAAATAGTATTAATGTCAATTGTGCTAATAATATGCAAAACCCTAAGCTTGGGGATGCTAGTTTTGCTATGTCCTCTACTTGTTGCAATGATCATGATTGGGGTGATTCTTCTTATGATCTTGAAAATTTATTTAAGCCCCATGATGAATATGAGATTTGTCGGATTTCGGGTTCCAGCAGACCCTTGAGGTTCGAACACTGGGGTGCGCGCGGAGATTTCGCCTTCTCCCTACCTGCACCCCTCCGCCTCGCTAAGATCTAGGCTATGGAAAGAACAGCACAAGAGACACATGGTTTATACTGGTTCGGGCCACCGTTGTGGTGTAATACCCTACTCCATTGTGTGGTGTGGTGGATTGCCTCTTGGGCTGATGATGATGAGCAATACAAGGAAGAACAGCCTCGCGAGGGTCTGTTCTTGGCTGGGGGGATGAACTGCTAGGAGGAGTTCAGTCACCCTTCTCACTCTCTCTCTTTTCGATTGCGATCCGATCTCCCTCCTGGGTTGGCCGATTCTCCATCCCTCTCTCCTGTGGGTGGCTAGTCCTATTTATAGGCAAAGGCCCTGGGCCTCCTCCCAAATATTGAGCGGGAAGGGCGCCAACAATTGGCCATTTTGGAGGGGAACATTTGGTACACTTATCCTGACTAAAGTTGGTCCTCGCCTGCCAAAGGCTCTGGTGGTGATGCTGGCTTGGGCTCCACAATGACTTCTTCCCTGCCGTTGGACTGGTCTTGGTCTCGTTGCACCGAAACGGGTGTCTTTGCTTGATGCTCTCGCCTACGCTTGCTCCCTTTGCACCAAAGAGGAAAGGAGGACATTGCGCGGGATGGCGCCCGCCTGGCGCCCTTGATCGTCATGGCTTGCGTCACGGGCACCTCGTGAGGTACCCCGCATTGATCTCTCCGCCTCCTCGTGAGCCAGCCTGATGAGGCCATGCCTGAGGAAGCTCCGTGTCGTCCGCCCCGCGAGGCTTGGCCCCTCGCGAGGGTCTTGGGTCTGTGTTGATGAAGACGGGCCATGCTGGGGCCCCTTTGAGCCACGCCGCAGGCCGCAGGCAGGCAAGTCTGGGGACCCCCGTTCCTAGAATGCCGACAATAGCCCCCGGGCCCAAGGCGCGCCCGGACTTGGCCATGCAAGGAGGCGAAAGGGCAAGGGCGAAGCATCGTGGGCCCTAACAGCCTGCGACCTTGGGCACCGCGTGGCGGTTGGTTGGGCGTGGGCGGCACTGTTCCCCCACGCCCCCCTTATTCTGCGCCATGCTAGGCGGACTCGTAGTCGTACACAGCCGCTCCCCTTTTTGTTGCTCGAGCGCCCTCTGTCCTTCCTTCGCTCGAACTCCAGCTTCTGTTTTCAACCCAATCTTGAACCTTCCCCCCCTTCCCATCGCCATGGCTCCGACGAAGAAGGGAAGAGGGAAGAAACCCATGCCTCCGCCTTGCTCGCCGCCGTTGGCGGCCCTCGCCGAGGGCTTGGGCAAGGTCAGCTCGGCTCTGGCCACTATCTTCAACGAATGTGGGAGGACGACGGCCTGGCCCGCGTCCCACTTCTCCATCGACAGGATAGTCACCGAGGTCCCGTATTTTACCGACGCCCTGTGGGCGGGTCTGGTTCCCCCCTTTTCTGATTTCTTCAATGCCGTGCTTTCCCACTATCAGATCCACATGATGCATCTGGGTCCTGAATCCATCACCCTCCTTTCGGTCTTCACCTTTGTTTGCGAGGCAATGATGGGCATCCTTCCTTCGGTTGCCTTGCTGCGCCACTTCTTCTCTCTGCGGCTTGTCGACCCTACCCAATGCTGGGCGTGCGTGAGCTTTGTTGCCGCGCCTGAGACAGCAGCCTCAGGGATTGACTTCAGGCTCCCTCTGCCCGCGGCTGGGTTCCGCAGGCGGTGGCTGTATGTGGATGCAGGGGTGCCCAGCCCCCTGCTATCGGAGCCAACTTCGCCTGCTGTCCCCAATTCGGGCTGGGGCCAGGAGACGCTTGAGAGCCCCCGGCTCGTCTTCTTCTGGCACCGCTTCGCGTTCTTGAGGTCGCTTGGCGTGACAGCGCCCAAGGTGGTGAAGGAGTTCCTGCTATGCCGTGTTGCTCCTCTCCAACGCCACTCCCGCCGGATGTGGGCCTTCAGCGGGCGTGATGATCGTATGAGGCTCCAGGAAGAGGACCTGACGCCTGAAGTGCTGAGGCCAGCGCTCTTGATCCTGACTGGGGACCCCTACCCTGGCAGCATCCAGCAGGGAGGGGCCTTGCTGTACCTCTGCCAGAACAGGGGCGATTTTGTGAATCAGATGCCTATCTTCGATGAGTGGGGGCCGTGCCCCGCCGGCCTCTAGGGGCCTCGCGAGAACCCAGTGGTGGTGACTGCCCTTCCAGTCGGCCAAGGCGACTCTTCCTCAAGTGGCGGAGCAGGGAGGCATGAGGCGCCAGAGGTCAAGGGGGCTCCCGGCGGGGTGACAGCGCCGGGCGATGCTCATGAGGGAGCAGCTCTTGGGGCCCGTGCCGCTGAGGCTGAGGGTGGCAAGCAGCTGCCCTCAGCGCCTGCGACTGAGGCCCCTGAGGCTCCAGCCACTTCTCTTGGCGAGGCGATCGGCAGCGCGCATCAGGCAGGCGCCCCTGGCACGGATCGCCTTGACGCTCCGTCTTCGTCGTAGGTTGATCCCTGCGCTCAACTCTTGGGCCGCTTCCGCGTGGACTTTGAGGCCCTCCGGAAGAAAAGGGAGGCCCTGGGCGACGATTACCCTTGTCGCCTGCTGAAACATAGGAAGTACTTCGCCACTGATGAGTAAGCCTTCTCCTTTCCCAGCTCCCGATCCTTCTGTTGCTTTTACTGATCCTTGCTCCGCAGGCCCCTTCCAGCCAAGCTCGCGGAGATGGCTGAGGTGCCGTCTCCCTTGGCTTCGCCCCCTCCACCGTCCTCAAGCGCTCCGAGCAGCAGAGCCCTTGCGGTGAGGGCGATCGGAGAGGCGAACCATCCCGAGGCACATCGTGGCCCTGCGCACCTCGTGATCCTCCTTCGCGGGCCTTCTCGTGGCGTAGCCAGCCTGCCGTGGGCTTCTCGCCTGGTCGTGGACTGCGATTGGCTGAGGCGCTCCCTATGCTCTTCATCTGGGGATGGGCTGGCTCCAGGTCGGGCTTCTGGCGTGGCGTGCCAGGCCGTCGCGAGGGTGCCAGGCCCCAGCCCCCTGCCCGGAGGGGGAGTGCTGATTCGTGGCCCCCGGCGCTTGCTCGGGGCAGATGATGGTGTGGAAGACGTGCTCGAGCGCGCCCGGGAGCATCACGCTCTTCGCCAAGGATTCCTTCGAAGGGCGGCTAACGCGGTGAGCCTGCTTGGTGAGGAGCTTGCTGATGAAGACGCGCGCCTTGAGGCCGAGGGCCTGCGCCTGGCTGCAGAGAGGCGTGAGCTGGAGGGCGCCATTGATAACCCACAAGTATAGGGGATCGCAACAGTTTTCGAGGGTAGAGTATTCAACCCAAATTTGTTGATTCGACACAAGGGGAGCCAAAGAATATTCTCAAGTATTAGCGGCTGAGTTGTCAATTCAACCACACCTGGAAACTTAGTATCTGCAGCAAAGTGTTTAGTAGCAAAGTAATATGATAGTGGTGGTAACGGTAACAAAGTAAAGACAGCAAAAGTAATGTTTTTGGTATTTTTGTAATGATTGTAACAGTAGCAACGGAAAAGTAAATAAGCGTAAACCAGTATATGGAAAACTCGTAGGCACCGGATCAATGCTGGATAATTATGCCAGATGTGGTTCATCATGTAACAGTCATAACATAGGGTGACACAGAACTAGCTCCAGTTCATCAATATAATGTAGGCATGTATTCCATAAATAGTCATACGTGCTTATGGAAAAGAACTTGCATGACATCTTTTGTCCTACCCTCCCGTGGCAGCAGGGTCCTATTGGAAACTAAGGGATATTAAGGCCTCCTTTTAATAGAGAACCGGAACAAAGCATTAACACATAGTGAATACATGAACTCCTCAAACTATGGTCATCACCGGGAGTGGTCCCGATTATTGTCACTTCTGGGTTGCCGGATCATAACACATAGTAGGTGACTATAGACTTGCAAGATAGGATCTAGAACTCACATATATTCATGGAAACATAATAGGTTCAGATCTGAAATCATGGCACTCGGGCCCTAGTGACAAGCATTAAGCATAGCAAAGTCATAGCAACATCAATTTCAGAACATAGTGGATACTAGGGATCAAACCCTAACAAAACTAACTCGATTACATGATAAATCTCATCCAACCCATCACCGTCCAGCAAGCCTACGATGCAATTACTCACGCACGGCGGTGAGCATCATGAAATTGGTGATGGAGGATGGTTGATGATGACGACGGCGACGAATCCCCCTCTTCGGAGCCCCGAACGGACTCCAGATCAGCCCTCCCGAGAGAGATTAGGGCTTGGCGGCGGCTCCGTATCGTAAAACGCGATGAAACTTTCTCTCTGATTTTTTTCTCCTCGAAAGCCAATATATGGAGTTGGAGTTGGCATCGGAGGGCCACCAGGGGGCCCACGAGGTAGGGGGGCGCGCCCAGGGGGGAGGGGCGCACCCCCCACCCTCGTGGACAGGGTGTGGGCCCCCTGGTCTTCATCTTTGGCGAGTATTTTTTTATTATTTATTCTAAGATATTCCGTGGAGTTTCAGGTCATTCCGAGAACTTTTGTTTTGTGCACATAAAACAACACCATGGCAATTCTGCTGAAAACAGCGTCAGTCCGGGTTAGTTCCATTCAAATCATACAAGTTAGAGTACAAAACAAGGGCAAAAGTGTTTGGAAAAGTAGATACGCCGGAGACGTATCAACTCCCCCAAGCTTAAACCCTTGCTTGTCCTCAAGCAATTCAGTTGACAAACTGAAAGAAAAAAAAAGAAAAACTTTTACAAACTCTGTTTGCTCTTGTTGTTGTAAACATGAAAAGCCAGCATTCAAGTTTCAGCAATTATTATGAACTAACCATACTCACAATAACACGTAGGTCTCACAATTACTCATATCAATAGCATAATCTGCTAGCGAGCCATAATAATAAAACTCGGATGACAACACTTTCTCAAAATAATCATAACATGATATAACAAAATGGTATCTCGCTAGCCCTTTCTGAGACCGCAAAACATAAATGCAGAGCACCTTTAAAGTTCAAGGACTGACTAAACATTGTAATTCATGGTAAAAGAGATCCAGTCAAGTCATACCCAATATAAACCAATCATAATGAATGCAAACGACAGTGTGCTCTCCAGTGGGTGCTTTTTAATAAGAAGGGTGATGACTCAACATAAAAGTAAATAGATAGGCCCTTCGCAGAGGGAAGCAAGGATTTATAGAGGTGCCAGAGCTCGATTTTTGAAATAGAGATAAATAATATTTTGAGCGGCATACTTTCACTGTCAACGCAACAACTATGAGATGGTTGTATCTTCCATACTACATGCATTATAGGCAGTTCCCAAACAGACTGGTAAAGGTTTATACCCCCCCTCCTTCACAAGCATCAATCCATGGCTTGCTCGAAACAACGAGTGCCTCCAACATTCAACGGGTCCTAGGGGGAGTTTTGTTTAATTATTTTGATTTGCTTTGATCTTTTTGGATCATGGGACTGGGCATCCCGGTTACCTGCCCTTTCTCGTGAATGAGGAGCGGAGTCCACTCCTCTTCAGAATAACCCACCTAGCATGGAAGATATAGGCAGCCATAGTTGCACATGAGCTGCTCAAGCATACAAAACAGAATTTCATTGGAAGGTTTGGAGTTTGGCACATACAAATTTACTTGGAATGGCAGGTAGATACCGCATATAGGAAGGTATAGTGGACTCATATGGAACAACTTTGGGGTTTAAGGAGTTTGGATGCAAGTAAAAGACTGGGAAGCGACCAACTGAGAGGGAGACAACAGTCGTAAACATGCATTAAAATTAATTCACACCGAATATAAGCATGAGTAGGATATAATCCACCATGAACATAAATATCAATGAAGGCTATGTTGATTTGATTCTTCTACATGCGTGAACAAGTGCCAAGTCGAGTCACTCAATTCATTTAAAGGAGGATACCATCCTATCATACCACATCATACTCATCTCAATAGCATGTTGGCACGCAAGGTTAACCATTATAACTCATAGCTAATCAAGCATGGCACAAGCAACTATAATCTCTAAATGTCATTGCAAATATTTTTACTTCATAATAGCAGAATTAGGAACGATGAATCATCATATTTACAAAAACAAGAGAGGTCGAGTTCATACTAGCTTTTCTCATCCCAATGAGTCCATCATATATCATCATTATTGCCTTTCACTTGCATGACCAAACGATGTGTATAATAATAAGAATGCACGTGCATTGGACTAAGCTGGAATCTGCAAGCATTCAACTCAAGAGAGAAGACAAGTAATATGGGCTCTAAGTTAAATAAACAATCTTGCATATAAGAGCCACTAAGCATTTTCAATATAGTCTTCTCGACCCCCAAAGAAAGGAAAATAAAAATAAAAACTATTTACACGGGAAAGCTCCCAACAAGCAAAAGAAGGACGGGAAATATTTTTGGGTTTTCTTTTTAATTCTACTACAAGCATGGAAAGTAGACTAACACTATTTTTTGTTTTTCTTAAGGTTTATTAAACACACAAGAAGAAAGCAGGAAAAAGGAAAATAAACTAGCATGGATATTACAATGAAAGAGTATGAGCACCGACATCTAGCAATGAGTGTGAACATGAATGTAATGTCGGTGGGAAATACGTACTCCCCCAAGCTTAAGCTTTTGGCCTAAGTTGGTCTATTGCCAGGGATAACCTGGCTGATATCCGTAGGTAAAGCTAGGGTCGTACTACGATGCAGCAGCTACCGCCTGCTGAGCAGCAGCACGGCGTTGGGCTGCTTCCACTCCCCTCTCGTACTCATCTGCCTCCTCTCTGGTAATAATATATCTTCCTCTCGCCTGAAAATCAAAGAAGGTAGGAGCAGGAAGAGCAACACGGACCACACGCCGTCTGTCAAAGATTAGTCGATACTGGTAAGGTGGTCCAGTCCTCTCAATGAACTGGTGGGAAAACATAGGATCAAGATCTAAATAAGAAGTGGGCAACTCCACATCACCCTCACGAATGTCTAAATCAAGAAAATTAGCTAAGCGGGTTGCATAAATTCCTCCAAAGAAATCTCCGTTACGTCTATTAAGATGCAACCTACGAGCTACAATGGCTCCCATATGATAAGCTTGGTCCCCTAACACAGCACTTCTGAGAATGCTGAGATTAGGGGCACACATGTGACATGCTTCATCCTTAGCAGTTATACATCTACTACCAACGAAGAGAGCAAAATAATGTATAGCAGGAAAGTGAATGCTCCCTATAGTGGCCTGTGCTATATCTCTAGATTCCCCCACAGTTATTCTAGCAAGAAAATCTCTATATTCAGATTTAGGGGGATCCCTGATACTACCCCAAGATGGAAGTTTGCATGCACGAGTGAAATCCTCTAAGTCCATGGTATAAGACTTGTCATAAAGGTCAAACATGACTGAAGGAGAATTACGCGAAGATGAATAATCAAACCTCCCCACAAATGAACTTGTGAGATAATGATACTGGGGGCATTTATCAGCTTCAAAGTCCTCAAGACCGGCATTACGCACATATGTATAAAATTCTTCTTTAATTCCCACTTGATTCATAAATTTTTCCGAAGGCCATTCACAGGGCCTCACGAGAGCGTCTCTTGGTGGTCCCTCGTCACCATCACGCATTGCAATTCTGGGACCTTGCTTCCTTGAAGAACCACCTTGGAACATCCTCCTAAGCATATTGTTTTCTCAAGGAACAATCTCCCCAAGCAGTTTTGCGAGAGGTGCTTTGAGCAAGGAGATCGAAAATCACAGCAAAAGTTGCTGGAACACGAGCTTGAGTTGGTTTTTCGGGTTTGTGCAAGACAGAGGAAGAAGATGGGTGCAGGAATAAGTGGAGGAGGGCCACTGTGGGCCCACGAGGCAGGGGGCGCGCCCAGGGGGTAGGGCGTGCCCTCCACCCTCGTGACCAGGTGGCAGCTCCCCCCGCGGTAATTTTTGCACTAAAAATCCTTAAATATTCCCGAAAAAATCATATTAAATTGGCATGGCATTCTGAGGACTTTTATTTTCGGGATGTTTTTATATTGCACGGATAAGTCAGGAAACAGACAGAAAAATACTATTTTACTTTATTTCTACTAAAGAACAGAAAATGTAAAGAGGGTACAGAAGGTTGTGCTTCTAGTTTCATCCATCTCATGCTCATCAAAAAGAATCCACTAACAAGGTTGATCAAGTCTTGTTAACAAACTCATTCCGATAATCATGGAACCGGAGAAATTTCGAATAACACTATGTTACCTCAACGGGGATATGGACATCCCTAACAATAAGTATATCATATTTCTTTTTGACAGTAGGAAGAGGAAATTCAAAACCTCCAAATATAATCGATGGAATTTTTCCAATAGAGTTGACACTATAAACTTGAGGTTGTTTCCTCGGAAAGTGCACCGTATGCTCATTACCATTAACATGAAAAGTGACATTGTCTTTGTTGCAATCAATAACAGCCCCTGCAGTATTAAGGAAAGGTCTTCCAAGAATAATAGACATACTATCATCCTCGGGAATATCAAGAATAACAAAGTCCGTTAAAATAGTAACGTTTGCAACCACAACAGGTACATCCTCACAAATACCGACAGGTATAGCAGTTGATTTATCAGCCATTTGCAAAGATATTTCAGTAGGTGTCAACTTATTCAAGTCAAGTCTACGATATAAAGAGAGAGGCATAACACTAACACCGGCTCCAAGATCACATAAAGCAGTTTTAACATAATTTCTTTTAATGGAGCATGGTATAGTAGGGACTCCTGGATCTCCAAGTTTCTTTGGTATTCCACCCTTAAAAGTGTAATTAGCAAGCATGGTGGAAATTTCAGCCTCTGGTATCTTTCTTTTATTAGTAATGATATCCTTCATATACTTAGCATAAGGATTTGTTTTGAGCACATCAGTCAATCGCATACGCAAAAAGATAGGTCTACTCATTTCAGCAAACCGCTCAAAATCCTCATCCTTTTTCTTGGATGGTTTTGGAGGAAAAGGCATGGGTTTCTGAACCCATGGTTCTCTTTCTTTACCATGTTTCCTAGCAACGAAGTCTCTTTTATCATAACGTTGATTCTTTGATTGTGGGTTATCAAGATCAACAACAGGTTCAACTTCTACATCATTATCATTACTAGGTTGAGCATCATCATGAACATCATCATTAACATTTTCACTAGGTTCATGTTCATTACCAGATTGTGTTTCAGCATCAGACATAGAGATATCATTTGGATTATCAGGTGGTTCAGCAATAGGTTCACTAGAAGTTTGCACAGTTCTATCATTTTTCTTTTTCTTCCTTTTAGAAGAGCTAGGTGCATCAATATTATTTCTTTGAGAATCTTGCTCGATTCTCTTAGGGTGGCCTTCAGGATACAAAGGTTCCTGAGTCATTCTACCAGTTCTAGTAGCCACTCTAACAGCATAATCATTTTTCTTACTATTCATTTCATCAAGCATTTCTTTCTGAGCTTTAAGTACTTGTTCTACTTGAGTGGTAACCATAGAAGCATGTTTGCTAACAAGTTTAAGTTCACCTCTAATATTATCCATATAATCACTCAAGCGTTTAATATTAAAGGTATTCTGCTTTAATCGTCTACCAAAATAAGCATTAAAGTCATCTTAATTAAACATAAAGTCATCAAACTCATCCAAGCACTGACTAGCAATTTTAGTAGGAGGGACTTCAACTTTATCATATCTATAGAGAGAATTTACCTTTACTACCTGTGTCGGGATATCGGGAGGTTCTTCAGTAAATAAGTAATTGAGATCATATACTTCTTCAACAGGCGGTAAATTAAGACCATGTATTTCTTCAATAGGAGGTAAATTCTTAACATCTTTAGCTTTAATACCTTTTTCTTTCATAGATTTCTTTGCCTCTTGCATATCTTCGGGACTGAGAAATAGAACACCTCTCTTCTTCGGAGTTGGTTTAGGAATAGGCTCAGTAATTGGCTCAGGAGCTGGCTCAGGAGTTGGCTCGGGAGGTGGCTCAGGAGGTGCCCAATTATTTTCATTTGCCAACATATTATTCAATAAAATTTCAGCGTCATCCGGTGTTCTTTCCCTGAAAAGAGAACCAGCACAACTATCCAGGTAATCTCTGGAAGCATCAGTTAGTCCATTATAAAAGATATCAAATATTTCAGGTTTCTTAAGAGGATGATCAGGCAAAGCATTAAGTAACTTGAGAAGCCTCCCCCAAGCTTGTGGGAGACTCGCTTCTTCAATTTGCACAAAATTGTATATTTCCCTCAAAGCAGCTTGTTTCTTATGAGCAGGGAAATATTTAGCAGAGAAGTAATAAATCATATCCTGGGGACTTTGCACACAAG
Organism: Triticum aestivum; assembly: GCF_018294505.1. NCBI lineage: Eukaryota > Viridiplantae > Streptophyta > Magnoliopsida > Poales > Poaceae > Triticum > Triticum aestivum. Next base: position 684,044,122 of record NC_057797.1, read on the forward strand.
CAGGATCAAGAGAATTAAACCATTTCTTAGCATCACCCTTTAATGAGAACGGAAATATTTTGAGTATATAAAAGTGGCGCGATCTCAGATTATTAGTAAACAGGGCAGCTATTTCATCTAACTTACGAAGATGTGCCACAATAGTTTCAGATTCATAGCCATAAAAAGGATCAGATTCAACCAAAGTAATTATATCTGGATCAACAGTAATATCATAATAATCCTGATCAGGAACACAGATAGGTGAAGTAGCAAAAGCAGGGTCGGGTCTCATCCTACCTCTAAAAGATTCCTTACTCCACTTAATTAGTAACCTCTTACGTTCAGATTTATCCGGACAAGCAAGAATAGCTTCATAAGATTCATTATTAAAAAGATAACCCTCAGGAATAACAGGCATAGGTTCATCATCACTAACATCATCGTGTTCAGGTTCACTAATTTCTCTATCTCTAGACTTAAAAATTTGCTCATCTAGAAATTCACCAAGTGGCACAGTAGTATCAAGCATAGAAGTAGTTTCATCATAAGTATCATGCATAGCAGAAGTGGCATCATCAATAACATGCGACATATCAGAATTCATAGCAGTAGTAGGTTTAGGTGTCGCTAGCTTACTCATAACAGAAGGTGAATCAAGTGCAGAGCTAGATGGCAGTTCCTTACCTCCCCTCTTAGTTGAGGGATAAATTTTTGTCTTAGCGTCTTTCAAGTTCTTCATGGTGTCCAGCAGATATAAATCCCAAGTGACTCAAAGAATAGAGCTATGGTCCCCGGCAACGGCGCCAGAAAAAGGTCTTGATAACCCACAAGTATAGGGGATCGCAACAGTTTTCGAGGGTAGAGTATTCAACCCAAATTTGTTGATTCGACACAAGGGGAGCCAAAGAATATTCTCAAGTATTAGCGGCTGAGTTGTCAATTCAACCACACCTGGAAACTTAGTATCTGCAGCAAAGTGTTTAGTAGCAAAGTAATATGATAGTGGTGGTAACGGTAACAAAGTAAAGACAACAAAAGTAATGTTTTTGGTATTTTTGTAATGATTGTAGCAGTAGCAACGGAAAAGTAAATAAGCGTAAACCAGTATATGGAAAACTCGTAGGCACCGGATCAATGATGGATAATTATGCCGGATGTGGTTCATCATGTAACAGTCATAACATAGGGTGACACAGAACTAGCTCCAGTTCATCAATATAATGTAGGCATGTATTCCGTAAATAGTCATACGTGCTTATGGAAAAGAACTTGCATGACATCTTTTGTCCTACCCTCCCGTGGCAGCGGGGTCCTATTGGAAACTAAGGGATATTAAGGCCTCCTTATAATAGAGAACCAGAACAAAGCATTAACACATAGTGAATACATGAACTCCTCAAACTATGGTCATCACCGGGAGTGGTCCCGATTATTGTCACTTCGGGGTTGCCGGATCATAACACATAGTAGGTGACTATAGACTTGCAAGATAGGATCTAGAACTCACATATATTCATGAAAACATAATAGGTTCAGATCTGAAATCATGGCACTCGGGCCCTAATGACAAGCATTAAGCATAGCAAAGTCATAGCAACATCAATTTCAGAACATAGTGGATACTAGGGATCAAACCCTAACAAAACTAACTCGATTACATGATAAATCTCATCCAACCCATCACCGTCCAGCAAGCCTATGATGTAATTACTCACGCACGGCGGTGAGCATCATGAAATTGGTGATGGAGGATGGTTGATGATGACGACGGCGACGAATCCCCCTCTCCGGAGCCCCGAACGGACTCCAGATCAGCCCTCCCGAGAGAGATTAGGGCTTGGCGGCGGCTCCGTATCGTAAAACGTGATGAAACTTTCTCTCTGATTTTTTTCTCCTTGAAAGCCAATATATGGAGTTGGAGTTGGCGTCGGAGGGCCACCAGGGGGCCCACGAGGTAGGGGGACGCGCCCAGGGGGGAGGGGCGCGCCCCCCACCCTCGTGGACAGGGTGTGGGCCCCCTGGTCTTCATCTTTGGTGAGGATTTTTTATTATTTATTCTAAGATATTCCGTGGAGTTTCAGGTCATTCCGAGAACTTTTGTTTTCTGCACATAAAACAACACCATGGCAATTCAGCTGAAAACAGTGTCAGTCCGGGTTAGTTCCATTCAAATCATACAAGTTAGAGTCCAAAACAAGGGCAAAAGTGTTTGGAAAAGTAGATACGACGGAGACGTATCAGCCATCGCCCTTGCGCACCGTCAGCGCGACCTTGATGACGTAAAGGCCAAGGCGTCGCTGGTGGCCTCTCGGGAGGCCCGATCTTGTGCCGCTGAGGAGGCCCGGGAAGCTGACCGGCGGCGAGAGGCGACGGAGGAGCGGGCTCGGGAGCTCCTGGCCTGGTGCCACTCACTGAAGTAGCAAGTGGAGCTGCGCGAGGCAGCCCTCGCGTCGATGAAGGTGGCCTCTGGCGACCCAGCAGAGCTCCTGAAGCGTGAGGAGGCGCTGGCGCTAGAAGCCGCCGAACGTACCTGCGAGTACGAGCGTCTAGAGACGAGGGAGCGCTTGGTGATGCAGGCGGAGGATGATGTCGCTGCACGGGAAGCCTGTGTCCTGGAGGAGGTCGGACGTCGGGTGGCGATGGCGCGCTTGAACCTCAAGCACGAGTTCGAGGAGAGGCTGGAGTTGATCTGGGCCGAGGCTGAAGGTAGGACTGCTGCCTTGAGGGCCAAGCTGGAGGAAGCGACGCGGTGGGACGATGCTTTTCGGGCCGCCCTTGAGGTAGCGCAAGGGGAGTCAACCACCTCCCAGGCCGAGGTGCTCCTTCTTCGCCAGGGGGTGGAGGAGGCTGAGGTCGTCACGCGCCAGAATGCGGACGAGATACGTCAGCGGCGGATCCTGGAGCATGAGCACGGCCCCATGCTCACCATGCTCCGGGAGAGAGCCTACACAGCCCTTGGCAACATCTGCGAGGCGGCTGTTGGCGAGCCACACGCAGTCAACTACGCCGGCAACCTTCAGTGCTTCACCGACATGGTGACGCAGCTGGAGGCGCGGTCGGTCAGGGCCGACAGGTTGGTGGAGGAGAGGAGCCACGCCCTGCTCGGGAGCGCCTTTTCTCGCGTCTTCAGCTATCTCCGGAACATGCATCCCCACTTCGATTTCGACGCCGCCATCGCCCCAGTCCCCCAGGCCGTCCGAGACGACCTGGCGCACTGGGTGGAAGACAATGTGGATGCTCTTGTCAGGGCCTTCGCTTCAGACAACGATGGCGTGATCGTGGCTGCCGACGAAGGCGGTGTGGTGAACGGCCCTGACGCCGCTGGCGGCGACGCAGACAACAATGGCGAGTTCAGCGAGGCCAGCAACGTTCGGGTGGTGCTCCTGAGGACGCATTGGGGGATTTATCCGACAGATCGTGCATCGTTCCTGTTTCCTTACCCTGCATGAATAGAACTCAGGTTTTGGCCTGATGGCTGTGAGAGCATTTTGGAGGGGGAGCCCCTCATGTAAAACTTGTGTTCTTCGTACTAGTAGACGTTACATTGCCCATGCGCCCGCGCCAAGTGGTTGGCTTAAACGACGCGCTGGTCGGCTAGTTTACCTTTGTCCCGTGCGGGCCCTGAGGTAGCCTGTGGGAGGCTGTGGTATCCCGAGTGTTCCCTGACCGAATCCGTAGGATCTGTAGTAAAAAAACCTCCTGAGAGGACGCGGCGGCGGCAGTCTGGGTTGCGCGCAAGCTAGGCCTGACCCGGCTCGCGAGGGGCTCACGAGGGGAGGCAGCTGAGGCGAAGTGGTAACCAAAACGCGAGAAATTGCTCGAATGAGACTAAGCCCCCATCCCCGAACACACGCAAATCTCATATTTGAATCCAACTTAAATCCAGCGGGGGAAAGCGACAACCAAAGGGAAAAGCAACGAAAGCAGACAAAAGGCCGCGTCCGGCACCTAATCTAGTCTTGGACGTCTTCTCACCAGCGCGGAGCTAAGTGCTGCCACTGGGCGTGGGAGGGAGCCCCAGGGCCTGAGGCCGGCACCCTTGAGACTCCGGGGCGCGTACATCCCCACTCATTATTACGTGAGAGTGTCACGGGGTGGCGAGCTTCACAGGCACTGGGCCTTCTTCACAGGTACCGGCCTTGCTTCATATCGCCAGACGAGGGCCCCGCCTTGCGCCATACTCTAGTGCCATCAACAACGACCGGAAACCAGGACGCCGCCGATGGGGTAGAGCGGTCGCCAGTGGTTCCCCCGACGACCACGGGTCCTCCGCCAGGGGCAGGCCCTGAGGCACCTCCCCAACAGAGGGCCTACCTCGTGAGAACACCTTGCTCCGAACGCCACGGTGGTGATGTCGGATCTCGGCCCCTCTCCTGCAGCCCCCTGCGCCCTCCTCCCGAGGGGTAGGAGACTGTGGGAGCGGGGCAGCTGCTCGCTGTGGCGACCTGCACCTCCTGCGATCCATGATTAGCGTATGCCTGCTTCTGAGGAATTAGCGGTACCCGATAATCATTGCCTCCAGCGTGGCCAGCGGGACCGTCCCGGGGCTCCTGGAAGGGCTCAGCTTCTGGCGCCTCATCCCCCCAGCTTGGGCTGAGGAGCGAGCCTTGTTCGCCCTCGTGAGGGTGTCCTTGGTCCATCATGAGGGGCACGTATTCTTCTGGCGCCGTCATCCCGAAGGCCATGCCGTAGTGCTGCGTGTGCCATGCAGCTCTGCTTGACGCGCCCACCGTGGGATGGTAGCGTGGCTGTCCACTAGGGCCGTGGGTCGCGTCGAGTCCTTCTTCTTCGCGGACCGGGAGCGGGGGCAGCGCCGCCGCCGGTCCGGTGCCGACAGCTTCGTTGGTGTTGGAGTAGCCTTGGAGCCCGCGGGCGCGCGCGGAGCTCCCGCGTGGGCTGCCCTGGGCTTGAGATGGGAGCTGGGTGCAGAAGGGGTGAGCCCCCGAGGCGGCGAAGCCTAGGAGCTCTGCCACCCGCTCCAGCAGCACGTCGCGACCGCCCTCCAGCAGCCTGCATTGCAGCAGCTCTCGGGCCACCGTGAGCGTGGCCCTCGAGTTCGCCTGCTCCCGGCGGGTGTACGGTGTCATGGTCGCGGCGTGATTGGAGGCCCTTGCTGCCGACCGTGCCTGCCGCGGTGTGAGAACTATCGAAGCCTATCCACGTCGCCCGCGGCCCGCAACGCCCTGCGGACCGCGAGCTGCCTGGGGCACGGGGTCGCCCGAGGCGAGCGGCTCTGCGCGGGCGGGCCATGCCGCCCATGGATCTGGGTTGCCCGCCTGGTCGCCGGACATGGTGATGACGACGCGACGGGACACGAAGCGGTAGAAGGTGGATTCCGGCGCACACCTACCTGGCGCGCCAAATGTCGGATTTCGGGTTCCGGCAGACCCTTGAGGTTCGAACACTGGGGTGCGCACGGAGATTTCGCATTCTACCTACCTGCACCCCTCCGCCTTGCTAAGATCTAGGCTATGGAAAGAACAGCACAAGAGACACAGGGTTTATACTGGTTCGGGCCACCGTTGTGGTGTAATACCCTACTCCAGTGTGTGGTGTGGTGGATTGCCTCTTGGGATGATGATGATGAGCAATACAAGGAAGAACAGCCTCGCGAGGGTCTGTTCTTGGCTGGGGGGATGAACTGCTAGGAGGAGTTCAGTCACCCTTCTCTCTCTCTCTCTCTCTCTCTCTCTCTCTCTTTTCGATTGTGATCTGATCTCTTTAATACCTTTTTCTTTCATAGATTTCTTTGCCTCTTGCATATCTTCGGGACTGAGAAATAGAACACCTCTCTTCTTCGGAGTTGGTTTAGGAATAGGCTCAGTAATTGGCTCAGGAGCTGGCTCAGGAGTTGGCTCGGGAGGTGGCTCAGGAGGTGCCCAATTATTTTCATTTGCCAACATATTATTCAATAAAATTTCAGCGTCATCCGGTGGTCTTTCCCTGAAAAGAGAACCAGCACAACTATCCAGGTAATCTCTGGAAGCATTAGTTAGTCCATTATAAAAGATATCAAATATTTCAGGTTTCTTAAGAGGATGATCAGGCAAAGCATTAAGTAACTTGAGAAGCCTCCCCCAAGCTTGTGGGAGACTCTCTTCTTCAATTTGCACAAAATTGTATATTTCCCTCAAAGCAGCTTGTTTCTTATGAGCAGGGAAATATTTAGCAGAGAAGTAATAAATCATATCCTGGGGACTTTGCACACAAGCAGGATCAAGAGAATTAAACCATTTCTTAGCATCACCCTTTAATGAGAACGGAAATATTTTGAGTATATAAAAGTGGCGCGATCTCAGATTATTAGTAAACAGGGCAGCTATTTCATCTAACTTACGAAGATGTGCCACAATAGTTTCAGATTCATGGCCATAAAAAGGATCAGATTCAACCAAAGTAATTATATCTGGATCAACAGTAATATCATAATAATCCTGATCAGGAACACAGATAGGTGAAGTAGCAAAAGCAGGGTCGGGTCTCATCCTACCTCTAAAAGATTCCTTACTCCACTTAATTAGTAACCTCTTACGTTCAGATTTATCCGGACAAGCAAGAATAGCTTCATAAGATTCATTATTAAAAAGATAACCCTCAGGAATAACAGGCATAGGTTCATCATCACTAACATCATCGTGTTCAGGTTCACTAATTTCTCTATCTCTAGACTTAAAAATTTGCTCATCTAGAAATTCACCAAGTGGCACAGTAGTATCAAGCATAGAAGTAGTTTCATCATAAGTATCATGCATAGCAGAAGTGGCATCATCAATAACATGCGACATATCAGAATTCATAGCAGTAGTAGGTTTAGGTGTCGCTAGCTTACTCATAACAGAAGGTGAATCAAGTGCAGAGCTAGATGGCAGTTCCTTACCTCCCCTCTTAGTTGAGGGATAAATTTTTGTCTTAGCGTCTTTCAAGTTCTTCATAGTGTCCAGCAGATATAAATCCCAAGTGACTCAAAGAATAGAGCTATGGTCCCTGGCAACGGCGCCAGAAAAAGGTCTTGATAACCCACAAGTATAGGGGATCGCAACAGTTTTCGAGGGTAGAGTATTCAACCCAAATTTGTTGATTCGACACAAGGGGAGCCAAAGAATATTCTCAAGTATTAGCGGCTGAGTTGTCAATTCAACCACACCTGGAAACTTAGTATCTGCAGCAAAGTGTTTAGTAGCAAAGCAATATGATAGTGGTGGTAACGGTAACAAAGTAAAGACAACAAAAGTAATGTTTTTGGTATTTTTGTAATGATTGTAGCAGTAGCAACGGAAAAGTAAATAAGCGTAAACCAGTATATGGAAAACTCGTAGGCACCGGATCAATGATGGATAATTATGCCGGATGTGGTTCATCATGTAACAGTCATAACATAGGGTGACACAGAACTAGCTCCAGTTCATCAATATAATGTAGGCATGTATTCCGTAAATAGTCATACGTGCTTATGGAAAAGAACTTGCATGACATCTTTTGTCCTACCCTCCCGTGGCAGCGGGGTCCTATTGGAAACTAAGGGATATTATGGCCTCCTTTTAATAGAGAACCAGAACAAAGCATTAACACATAGTGAATACATGAACTCCTCAAACTATGGTCATCACCGGGAGTGGTCCCGATTATTGTCACTTCGGGGTTGCCGGATCATAACACATAGTAGGTGACTATAGACTTGCAAGATAGGATCTAGAACTCACATATATTCATGAAAACATAATAGGTTCAGATCTGAAATCATGGCACTCGGGCCCTAGTGACAAGCATTAAGCATAGCAAAGTCATAGCAACATCAATTTCAGAACATAGTGGATACTAGGGATCAAACCCTAAAAAACTAACTCAATTACATGATAAATATCATCCAACCCATCACCGTCCAGCAAGCCTACGATGCAATTACTCACGCACGGCGGTGAGCATCATGAAATTGGTGATGGAGGATGGTTGATGATGACGACGGCGACGAATCCCCCTCTCCGGAGCCCCGAACGGACTCCAGATCAGCCCTCCCGAGAGAGATTAGGGCTTGGCGGCGGCTCCGTATCGTAAAACATGATGAAACTTTCTCTCTGATTTTTTTCTCCTTGAAAGCCAATATATGGAGTTGGAGTTGGCGTCGGAGGGCCATCAGGGGGCCCACGAGGTAGGGGGCGTGCCCAAGGGGGAGGGGCGCGCCCCCCACCCTCGTGGACAGGGTGTGGGCCCCCTGGTCTTCATCTTTGGCGAGGATTTTTTATTATTTATTCTAAGATATTCCGTGGAGTTTCAGGCCATTCCGAGAACTTCTGTTTTCTGCACATAAAACAACACCATGGCAATTCTGCTAAAAACAGTGTCAGTCCGGGTTAGTTCCATTCAAATCATACAAGTTAGAGTCCAAAACAAGGGCAAAAGTGTTTGGAAAAGTAGATACGACGGAGACGTATCAGCCATCGCCCTTGCGCACCGTCAGCGCGACCTTGACGACGCAGTGGCCAAGGCGTCGCTGGTGGCCTCTCGGGAGGCCCGATCTTGTGCCGCTGAGGAGGCCCGGGAAGCTGACCGGCGGCGAGAGGCGACGGAGGAGCGGGCTCGGGAGCTCCTGGCCTGGTGCCACTCACTGAAGTAGCAAGTGGAGCTGCGCGAGGCAGCCCTCGCGTTGATGAAGGTGGCCTCTGGCGACCCAGCAGAGCTCCTGAAGCGTGAGGAGGCGCTGACGCTGGAAGCCGCCGAACGTACCCGCGAGTACGAGCGTCTGGAGACGAGGGAGCGCTTGGTGATGCAGGCGGAGGATGATGTCGCTGCACGGGAAGCCTGTGTCCTAGAGGAGGTTGGACGTCGGGTGGTGATGGCGCGCTTGAACCTCGAGCACGAGTTCGAGGAGAGGCTGGAGTTGATCTGGGCCGAGGCTGAAGGTAGGACTGCTGCCTTGAGGGCCAAGCTGGAGGAAGCGACGCGGTGGGCCGATGCTTTTCTGGCCGCCCTTGAGGTAGCGCAAGGGGAGTCAACCACCTCCCAGGCCGAGGTGCTCCTTCTTCGCCAGCGGGTGGAGGAGGCTGAGGTCGTCACGCGCCAGAATGCGGACGAGATACGTTAGCGGCGGATCCTGGAGCATGAGCACGGCCCCATGCTCACCACGCTCCGGGAGAGAGCCAACACAACCTTGGGCAACATCTGCGAGGCGGCTGTTGGCGAGCCACACGCAGTCAACTACGCCGGCAACCTTCAGTTCTTCACCGACGTGGTGACGCAGCTGGAGGCGCGGTCGGTCAGGGCCGACAGGTTGGTGGAGGATAGGAGCCACGCCCTGCTCGGGAGCGCCTTTTCTCGCGTCTTCAGCCATCTCCGGAACATGCATCCCCACTTCGATTTCGACGCCGCCATCACCCCAGTCCCCCAGGCCGTCCGAGACGACCTGGCGCACTGGGTGGAAGACAATGTGGATGCTCTTGTCAGGGCCTTCGCTTCAGACAACGACGGCGTGATCGTGGCTGCCGATGAAGGCGGTGTGGTGAACGGCCCTGACGCCGCTGGCGGCGACGCAGACAGCGATGGCGAGTTCAGCGACGCCAGCAACGTTCGGGTGGTGCTCCTGAGGACGCATTGGGGGATTTATCCGACAGATCGTGCATCGTTCCTGTTTCCTTACCCTGCATGAATAGAACTCAGGTTTTGGCCTGATGGCTGTGAGAGCATTTTGGAGGGGGAGCCCCTCATGTAAAACTTGTGTTCTTCGTACTAGTAGACGTTACATTGCCCATGCGCCCGCGCCAAGTGGTTGGCTTAAATGACGCGCTGGTCGGCTAGTTTACTTTGTCCCGTGCGGGCCCTGAGGTAGCCTGTGGGAGGCTGTGGTGTCCCGAGTGTTCCCTGACCGAATCCGTAGGATCTGCAGTAAAAAAACCTCCTGAGAGGACGCGGCGGCGGCAGTCTGGGTTGCACGCAAGCTAGGCCTGACCCGGCTCGCGAGGGGCTCACGAGGGGAGGCAGCTGAGGCGAAGTGGTAACCAAAACGCGAGAAATTGCTCGAACGAGACTAAGCCCCCTTCCCCGAACACACGCAAATCTCATATTCGAATCCAACTTAAATCCAGCGGGCGAAAGCGACAACCAAAGGGAAAAGCAACGAAAGCAGACAAAAGGCCGCGTCAGGCACCTAATCTAGTCTTGGACGTCTTCTCACCAGCGCGGAGCTAAGTGCTGCCACTGGGCGTGGGAGGGAGCCCCAGGGCCTGAGGCCGGCACCCCTGAGACTCCGGGGCGCGTACATCCCCACTCATTATTACGTGAGAGTGTCACGGGGTGGCGAGCTTCACAGGCACTGGGCCTTCTTCACAGGTATCGGCCTTGCTTCATATCGCCAGACGAGGGCCCCGCCTTGCGCCATACTCTAGTGCCATCAACGATGACCGGAAACCAGGACGCCGCTGATGGGGTAGAGCGGTCGCCAGCGGTTCCCCCGACGACCACGGGTCCTCCGCCAGGGGCAGGCCCTGAGGCACCTCCCCAGCAGAGGGCCTACCTCGTGAGAACACCTTGCTCCGAACGCCGCGGTGGTGATGTCGGATCTCGGCCCCTCTCCTGCAGCCCCCTGCGCCCTCCTCCCGAGGGGTAGGAGACTGTGGGAGCGGGGCAGCTGCTCGCTGTGGCGACCTGCACCTCCTGCGATCCATGATTAGCGTATGCCTGCTTCTGAGGAATTAGCGGTACCCGATAATCATTGCCTCCAGCGTGGCCAGTGGGACCGTCCCGGGGCTCCTGGAAGGGCTCAGCTTCTGGCGCCTCGTCCCCCCAGATTGGGCTGAGGAGCGAGCCTTGTTCGCCCTCGTGAGGGTGTCCTTGGTCCATCATGAGGGGCACGTATTCTTCTGGCGCCGTCATCCCGAAGGCCATGCCGTAGTGCTCCGTGTGCCACGCAGCTCTGCTTGACGCGCCCACCGTGGGATGGTAGCGTGGCTGTCCACTAGGGCCGTGGGTCGCGTCGAGTCCTTCTTCTTCGCGGACCGGGAGCGGGGGCAGCACCGCCGCCGGTCCGGTGCCGACAGCTTCGCTGGTGTAGGAGTAGCCTTGGAGCCCGCGGGCGCGCGCGGAGCTCCCGCGTGGGCCGCCCTGGGCTTGAGATGGGAGCTGGGTGCAGAAGGGGTGAGCCCCCGAGGCGGCGAAGCCTAGGAGCTCTGCCACCCGCTCCAGTAGCACGTCGCGACCGCCCTCCAGCAGCCTGCATTGTAGCAGCTCTCGGGGCACCGTGAGCGTGGCCCTCGAGTTCTCCTGCTCCCGGCGGGTGTACGGTGTCATGGTCGCATCATGATTGGAGGCTCTTGCTGCTGACCGTGCCTGCCGCGGTGTGAGAACTATCGAAGCCTATCCATGTCGCCCGCGGCCCGCAATGCCCTGCGGACCGCGAGCTGCCTGGGGCACGGGGTCGCCCGAGGCGAGCGGCTCTGCGCGGGCGGGCCATGCCGCCCATGGATCTGGGTTGCCCGCCTGGTCGCCGGACATGGTGATGACGACGCGACGGGACACGAAGCGGTAGAAGGTGGATTCCGGCGCACACCTACCTGGCGCGCCAAATGTCGGATTTCGGGTTCCGGTAGACCCTTGAGGTTCGAACACTGGGGTGCGCATGGAGATTTCGCCTTCTACCTACCTGCACCCCTCCGCCTCGCTAAGATCTAGGCTATGGAAAGAACAGCACAAGAGACACAGGGTTTATACTGGTTCGGGCCACCGTTGTGGTGTAATACCCTACTCCAGTGTGTGGTGTGGTGGATTGCCTCTTGGGATGATGATGATGAGCAATACAAGGAAGAACAGCCTCGCGAGGGTCTGTTCTTGGCTGGGGGGGATGAACTGCTAGGAGGAGTTCAGTCACCCTTCTCTCTCTCTCTCTCTTTTCGATTGTGATCCGATCTCCCTCCTGGGTTGGCCGATTCTCCATCCCTCTCTCCTGTGGGTGGCTAGTCCTATTTATAGGCAAAGGCCCTGGGCCTCTTCCCAAATATTGAGCGGGAAGGGCGCCAACAATTGGCCATTTTGGAGGGGAACATCTGGTACACTTATCCTGACTAAAGTTGGTCCTCGCCTGCCAAAGGCTCTGGTGGTGACGCTGGCTTGGGCTCCACAATGACTTCTTCCCTGTCGTTGGACTGGTCTTGGTCTCGTTGCACCGAAACGGGTGCCTTTGCTTGATGCTCTCGCCTGCGCTTGCTCCCTTTGCACCAAAGAGGAAAGGAGGACACTGCGCGGGCTGGCGCCCGCCTGGCGCCCTTGGTCGTCATGGCTTGCGTCACGGGCACCTCGTGAGGTACCCTGCCTTGATCTCTCCGCCTCTTCGCGAGCCATCCTGATGAGGCCGTGCCTGAGGAAGCTCCGTGTCGTCCGCCCCACGAGGCTTGGCCCCTCGCGAGGGTCTTAGGTCTGGGTTGATGAAGACGGGCCGTGCTGGGCCCCCTTTGAGCGATGCCGCAGGCCGCAGGCAGGCAAGTCTAGGGACCCCCGTTCCCAGAATGCCGACAAGATTGATAATAGTGTTTGCAATATTATTAAAAGTGTGTTTGGCAGAGTGTCATCTTTAGATCCCACATATTTGGAGAATGTTCAATTTATGAAATTTTTGATAAAAGTGGGTTTGGAGAGGTCATGTCTTTAGTTAGTGTTAATCCCACTATTTTGAAAGAGTGTCAACTTTGCATCCATGTGGATCGTGTTGAAAATATTTTATGTGATAGCTATTTTGTTGAATTTGCTTATGATCCCACATGTAATTATTATGACAGAGGAAAATATCACTATAGAAATTTCCATGTTACTAAATTACCTCTCGTTATGTTGAGATTGCTATTGTTTCTTTCTGCTTCCTTGCATATGCTAGTTTTTGCTTGCTATGATAACTTGTTTGCCTATAAGATGCCTATGCATAGGAAGTATGTTAGACTTAGATGTTTTTGTCACGTGTTTTATGATGCTCTCTTTTGTGCTTCAATTCTTGTCTTTCATGTGAGCATCATTGAAATTATCAATGCCTAGCTAGGGGCGTTAAACGATAGCGCTTGTTGGGAGGCAACCCAATTTTATTTTTGTTTCTTGCTTTTTGGTTATTTTTAGTAATAAATAATTCATCTAGCCTCTTTTTAAATGTGGTTTTATGCTTTTAATTAGTGTTTGTGCGAAGTAGAACCTTTGGGAAGACTTGGGGGAAGTTTTTGTGATCTTGCTGTAAAAAACAGAAACTTTAGTGATCACGAGATTTGCTGCCATTTTTTACTGGAGAGTGAGGTTAGGTTGATTCTTTTTGCAGATGATTAATATAAAAATTCCTCAAGTCCACCAATTTATTTCAGAATTTTTGGGGTTACAGAAGTATGCGAAACCTACAGATTAATATAGACTGTTCTGTTTTTGACAGATTCTATTTTTCATGTGTTGTTTGCTTATTTTGATGAATCTATGGCTAGTATCGGAGGGTATGAACCATAGAGAAGTTGGAATACAGTAGGTTTAACACCAATATAAATAAAGAATGAGTTCATTACAGCACCTTAAGTGGTGGTTTGTTTTCTTATGCTAACGGAGCTCATGAGATTTTCTGTTGAGTTTTGTGTTGTGAAGTTTTCAAGTTTTGGGTAAAGATTTGATGGATTATGGAATAAGGAGTGGCAAGAGCCTAAGATTTTGGATGCCCAAGGCACCCCAAGGTAAAATTCAAGGACAAACAAAAGCCTAAGCTTCTTCCGTCTTTGTTCATCGGTAACTTTACTTGAGGCTATATTTTTATTCACCACATGATATGTGTTTTGCTTGGAGTGTCTTGTATGACTTGAGTCTTTGCTTTTTAGTTTACCACAATCATCTTTGCTGTACACACCTTTTGGGAGAGACACACATGAATTGGAATTTATTAGAATACTATATGTGGTTCACTTATATCTTTTGAGCTAGATAATTTTGCTCTAGTGCTTCACTTATATCTTTTAGAGTACGGTTGAAAGAACATGTGGTGCCCCATGTTTGGTTTTGGTAATTGATGACAATCTCTATGGACTAATGGTTGCCTTGAGTTATATTTGAAGGTTTTTTCCATAGGCTTTTCTTGGAGTACATGTGTTGGTTTCAAGGAGAGTTTGTGTCAACCAAGGTGCTATTCAAGGAATTATCCAAAGATTGGTCATTTGAGAGTTGAGCTTATTGCAAGCATGTCTTGAAGAAGAAGATTGTTTGATCATTCATGTTTACCTTCAAGACATCATCCAAATGAAGAGAGTTGGGAAGAATCAAGGTTGATCAAGACTAAGTCAAGAGTGAATCAAGTTGATCAACACACAAAGCTTACAAGATGTACAGAGGGATCAAGTGATCCCATGGTATGGTAAGCATTGTCCATTACGCTTTGTGTACTAACCCATGGTCTTCGTGAGAGTTCTTTGTGGGGTTAGGTTGCGGTGTGCAAATTCAAGTGAAGCATCACGAAGAGATCAAATGCTTGAAGCTTGCCATCCATTGTGGTGACAATGGACTTGTGAAGATGTGCGGAAGAGTGTCTCACCCATAGTGGAGTATGGGGGAGCAATCAACTAGTCTTCATCGAGCCAACGCAATCAAGAAAGGTGGTCCAACTTGAGGGAGTCAAGATCGTCATCATCTAGCTCAAGTGGACCATGTGCAAGGCAAAGGTTTGCCCTTGATAGGTTTTCTATTTTACTGGTCTCATGATGGTAGTTGGGAGACCGGGTTATAGGATCGATTGCCGTACTATCAAGGGGGGCTCTCGATGAGTAGCTTGATCGTATCATTCATAGAGAGCTCAAACCATTGCATCCTTGCATCATATTTCTTGGTTCTTGGTTGGTTCTATTTGTGAGTCTTAGAGCTTATGGTCATCTTGATGACAAGCTTGAGTTCATCGAAAACGGAGTTCGCATGCATCTTCTATGATGTTTTCGGTATTGGAGGTTTTACCGGTCTTTTCCGAGAAAGGGTTCTCACCATTTTCTTTTGGGACTTTTCTCATTTGCTTCTTATTGATATTTATATCAATATTGTGTTAGCCCATGTCGTTAGCTTTCCAACAAACTTGGTTTCGTTGAATTCGGAGTCCATTTGCACAAATTGTGGCTGTTTTGGTAAAGGCTGCAGCGGTACTACTGTGGCTAGAGCAGATGTAATTTTTTTACTACTGCTCCAGAGCAGTACTACCGCGGCTCCTGAACGGTAGTACCACTCAGAGCAGTACTACCGCGACTCCTAGGCGGTAGTACCGCTCCAGACCAAAATCTCGTGTTTTGCTCAGCGGAAGTAGGCACGGAGTATTTTTTTTGTACCGCTCGCAAGCAGTAGTACCGCTACCATTTGCGGTAGTACCGTGAGGACGAGCGGTAGTACCGCTCCGGCGGTTCTACTGGCCTTTTGCCTCCTCGCTGTTGTTTTTCAAAGGGGTACTACCGCCCTAGCGGTAGTACCGCTCCTTGGAGCGGTAGTACCGCTCTGTGCGGGCTATGAGCATAACGGTTGGATTTTTCCCACCTATAAAAGGGGGTCTTCTTCCCCAATGAACCATATCCTTTGAGCTCGTGTTCTTCCCCCATTGTTGACCTTCTTCGAGCTTGCTAACTCTCAATCCCTCCATGGATTCTTGTTAGTTTTTGAGGGAAAAGAGAGAGGATATCTAGATCCACGTTTCCACCAATCACTTTCTCCTCTAGGTAAGGGGAACCCCTTGGATCTAGATCTTGGAGTTCTTGGTGTTCTCCTTCTTGTTCTTCCTCTCATTTTCCTCCCTAGCATTAGTTGCTTCAGTGGGAGTTGAGAGAGAAGGACTTGGGCACTCCGTGTGCCCTTGCCATTGCATTTGGTACATCGGTTTGAGTTCTCCACGTGATACGTGGAAGTTACAAGTTGAGAAGCTTATTACTCTTGGGTGCTTGGTACCTTTGACCTTGTTCCTCTTGGGTGCTTGGGCGCCCTAGATGGTTGGTGGTGTTCAGAGGTCAATCATTGTGGTGTAAAGCTCCGGGCAAGCGTCGGGGTCTCCAATTAGCTTGTGGAGATCGCCCCAAGCAATTTGACGGGTACCGGTGACCGCCCCCAAGGGTTGCCAAAGTGTACGGGTTCGGTGACCGTCCCCAAGGGTTGCCATTTGTACGGGTTCGGTGACCAACCTCAAGGGTCCCTTAGTGGAATCACGACATCTTGCATTGTGCGAGGGCATGAGGAGATTACGATGGCCCTAGTGGCTTCTTGGGGAGCATTGTGCCTCCACACCGCTTCAAACGGATATTAGCATCCGCAAGGGTGTGAACTTCGGGATACATCCTCGTCTCCGCCTGCCTCAGTTATCTCTTACCCGAGCCCTTTACTTATGCACTTTACTTTGTGATAGCCATATTGTTTCTTGTCATATATCTTGCTATCACATAGTTGTTTATCTTGCTTAGTATAAGTTGTTGGTGCACATAGGTGAGCCTAGTTGTTGTAGGTTTTGTGTTTGACAAATTAACCGCTAGGTTTATTCCGCATTTGTTCAAGCCTAAACCATAATTATTTTAAAACGCCTATTCACCCCCCCTCTAGGCGACATCCATGATCTTTCAATTGGTATCAGAGCCTCATCTCTCTTTATTAGGCTTTACCGCCTAGAGAGTAAAGGTGTCGACTAGGGGTTTAGGATTCTCTGACACTCTTAGTTTCGATGGCACAAATTTTGATGTTTGGGTAATTCGCATGCTTAATCTCTTTAGGGTCATGGACCCAAATTTAGAGCGAATTGTAGATATGGGGTTTTATCCTCCAAATGATCCCCAAAGATTATCTTTAGAGGATGATAAAAACTCTTATCTCAATGCTCTAGCTTCTAATGTGCTTTTCGATGCTTTGAGCAATGTAGTTATATTTCAACTCATGTCGTTCCGGGATGCTCATGAGTTGTGGACAAAGCTTCAAGATAAATATGGCGTGTCCAAGTTTTGTGGGGATGATTGTTCTCCCTCCACATCTGGCCGTATAGTCTTCTCAACTTCTTCTACTTCACCTACATGTGGTTTGCCACAAGGTAATGATATGGTGAGTAGTGTTGGTCATTGCAATGGTGATAGTATGTTTATGGTGGATGATCCTTCATCACTATCTTATTGCAATGCTCCTTCTTTGGGCTTTAACACTTCAAGCACTCCAAATGTTTCACATGTTTGTGTTAATAGTCCTTGCATATCATGTAGAAATTGCTTGACTAAATCTCATGATGATATGTTTACTATGTCTTGTTGCCATGATAAAAATGCATATATGTCCTCGAATTGTTGTGCTAACAATGTAGAGGAAACCCGACACCCCATGGAACAAGATGCGGTCTTGAATGGTGCTTCAACGGATCTTGCATCATCATCTATTGCATTTTGCCTTATGGCCAAGGCTTCAAAGGTATCTCCCACTTTGAATCCCAATATATCTGTGATGATGGCAAGAGTGATGATGATGTTGATTATGATGAAGAGAATGATAATGTTGCCTCCTTAAAAACTAAGGGGGAAATGATTTTTAAAGCTCTTCACAAAAATAAAATTGCTCGTTCCAACTTCATGGAAATCATGTCTATTGCCATTGAAGGCAAGAAATACATTGAGGAGTTGGAATCTCATGTAGACGAGCATGAGGTCACCACTAATAAAATGGAAGCTCATGAGCGTGATTACACAAATGAGATTGCGGACCTCTCTCAAGCTCTTGAACTTGAACAAACCACCAAGGAATCTCTTGAGGAGACTTTTGCTCTAGAATTATCTAGAGTGAGGGAATCTCGTGATAGAGCTCTTGAGGTGGCCAATAATTTTGAAACTAAAAATGAGGAGCTTGAAGTTGCACATGCTAAACTCCTTGAGGACTTTGAGCACCTCGAAAATGGCTCAAGGGTCATTAAGAGTGAGCTCATCAAACTCATCGAGTCTCATGCTCAACTTAAAGCTTCATATTCAAAAGAGCTTGCCAAGTTGTCTTCTCCTCTTGTTGCTAATGATGATGCTTGTGCTACTAACTCTATCTCTTGTGAAGCATCCATATTAAAGGAGAATGTTGAGCTAAGGGCTCAACATGAGTTGCTATCTAGCAATTATGGGATGTTGGAAGAAAATCATGTAAAGCTCACAAGCTCTCATGATGATCTTCTAGTATCCCATAGTGTGCTAAAGATAGCTCATGAGGCCATGCTTGCTAAGGTAACATCTAGTGAGCCTCATGTGGATACTAGCGCTAGTTTTGGTCAAAATGCTATATTGCCTTGTGCTAGTCCTCGCGATTCATCCATGCATAACAATGGTACATCTTGTGATGAATTGCTTTCCTTGCCTTGTTGCTCTAACGATGAAGCTTATACTTCCTCTAGTACTTGTGTTGAGACTAACCATGCAGAGGAAATCAAAGAGCTCAAGGCCCAAGTCACTTCTTTGAAGAAAGACTTGGAAAAGAGTCATGAAGGGACATTCACACTCAACAATATCTTGAGTGTGCAAAAATCCCCCAATCACAAAGGTGGACTTGGATTCAAATCCAAAAAGAAGAAGAAGTCCAAGGTGAACAAAAATATGGGCCAAGAACAAGTCAAGAATTCGGCCAAGATTGTTTGCTTCAAGTGCAAAGGAGAAGGGAATCATGTTAGATCTTGCCCATTGAAGAAGAAGCCCATTAGTGACAAGCAACAAGGGAAGCGGCCACAAGTTCACTCTCATTCTCAACCTCAAGTTGAAGAAAGGCCTCTTCCCAAGAAAACTCAAGCTAATGCTTCTCAAGTTGAGAAATCAAGTGAGAAGAAAGTAAAGAGTAGACATTGCTACCTATGTCGTGAAAAAGGTCATGTCGCTTCTTCATGCACAAATGGTACCTTATCCAACCCTATTCTAATTGATGATATCTATTCTCTTGGGAAGGATAAGGTTGGCAATGTGTTTGCCAAATTTGTTGGTGCTCAAAGTGGTGTCAAGAAAAGAACCATTTGGGTAGCCAAGCCTATTGTGACTAACCTCTTAGGACCCAACTTGGTTGGGGACCAACTAGCTCATACTTGATCAATAGGTGTTCTTGGAGGTCATTGGAGACTTGGCTACATTATGAAGAATTAAGGGGACTTCATCATTCTTATTGTCTCAAGCCAAGTCATTCGGATTTTCAAGTTTCTATCTTATATCCAATGTGCCTCCTTGCGGTAACTCATGCTTAAAGTGTTTACATTGATAGTTACTTGCCCCTTTGCATGTTTGGTTTCGTTCCTTGCATGTGTTTGTATATGTTGTGCTTCCAACTTGATTATCTTGAGCAATCAAGTATGTGTGTGTTGGTTTGCACATCATGTACATGTGTGTCATGCGTTGAGCCTTTTGCATCTTGTTTATTTCTTAGTTGGCTCTTGTGAGAGATTAATGGAATATCCCATTATGGGGGATGTTGACACCAGATTTTGGCATGGTCACGAATCCGGGTTCGTATGCAAAAGTTAGAGGCAACACTTCGCGGGCCGGCCCTGAGTGAGAAAGTATTCGGCCTTTGCCGGCTGAATGAAACCTTGCCGGGGTAAAACCTTGCCGATGTGAGGGCTTGCCGGCGTGGAAAGCTTGCCGGCGGAGAAGCTTGTCGGCGTGGAAAGCTTGCCGGCGAAGCTTGCCGGTGTGAAACCTTGCCGGGGAGGAAAGCTTGCCGGGGGGGAAAGCTTGCCGGGCGAAGACCTTGCCGGGGCTGAAAAGCTTGCCGGGAAAGAGCTTGCTGGGTGGAAACTGTCAAGGCCAATCCGACCAGAAGCTAAAGATGGGCTCAAATGATTATATAGATGGACTCGGATGAAGAAGTGTTCAACATTAAAGTTATTCGTAATGTCGAAACGGTAAAATTTGCTTTTGGAGTCATCATCATCCGACATAGTATACAACCTGCAGAGACGCTACAAGAGTTGGATGGTCCAGTCAGCTACATGACCGACTCCGACTCGAAATTAAAGATGACCCCGTAGAGTATTCAAGATGGCCTTATTTGGAAAAGTGATCAACATACGGATTGTTGGCAATCCACTATGCACCAGTTTTTGATCCAATGGGTTGATCCAGTGGGTTTATGAGGAGTACAAGAAGGCGCGCGAGGAGAAGGACTTGCAGGAGTTCCTTGCAAAGTTCAAGAAGGATCGCCAAGGCAACATCACTCCGATTGAAGAAATCAAGTTCCCTCCTCTTCAAGCCGAGCAGGTTAAACCCTCTGTAAGTACTGCCTTTTCTCTTGAGCAGTGGGCTGAGATTGAAAGTCGTATTGCTGATGGTAACAATCTAGTCTACCAAACTTCCATAGAAAATACTAATGCTCGGAAGAATACATCTCAATCATCTAGTGGTAATGATGGTGTAGCTGCTAGTGTGCAAAACCCTAATCTGGCTTTACCTATTGCATCAGTGCCTCCCGTGCTGATGGCTTATTATCCTACCCAAACAAATCAGATTGTGACTGCACCCATCAATCCTATTATGAGCATGCCAGGTTCGGTGGCAACGCCGAACCAAACCCTACCTACATCTACAACCACTCGGCCATTACCGAACTATAGTTCGGCATGCGTGCCATAGTTCATACCTACTGCTAGTAGTCCTACTCCTCCTATGCCGCTGCCACAAGTTGCATCGTCCACTGTGGATGATGGTCTAGCTAATATTAGAGAGGAGATGGCTAAGATGCTTTGAGAGAATTTTGGAGTTGAGTTACCTCGGAATCGGATTTACCAAAAGCCGTACCCCGAGTACTTTGATGCCATCCAGTGCCCTCCGGGATATAAGATCCAGATTTTGTTAAGTTCAATGGAGAGGGCACAAAAACCACATGGGAGCATGTTAGTCAATACTTGGCACAATTTGGTGAAGCAGGCTCACTAAATGAGTTGAAAGTGCGGTTATTTCCTCTATCATTAACTGGTACCGCATTTTCATGGTTTTCTTCTTTACCACATGGTTCCGTTCGGGTTTGGTTGCAACTAGAGCAGAAGTTTCATGATCACTTTTATAGCGGCGACAATGAACTCAAGTTGTCACATCTAACATCGGTTAAACAGAAGCATGATGAATCGGTCTCCGATTACATCAAGAGATTCAGAGAAACAAAAAACCGGTGTTTTAGTTTGGTGATAACCGAGAGGGACTTGGCAGACCTAGTGCTGAGTGGTTTGAGAACTCCCATTAGAGAAAATCTAGAAGGCTACGAGTTCTTAAATATCAACCAAGTCTTACAAAGGGCTTTGGCTCAGGAAAGTCGAAGCAAAGACCTCAGAGAAGTGCATAGATACAAAGCCGATCGTCCAAAGATGAATATGGTGGAATATGATAGTGATCACTCGGACGATGAGGGTGATGTTTTTTGTACTGAATTTGTTTGGCCATCTAAGGCCAAACCCTTTACTTGCAATGATCTGAAACCGATTCATAAGAATCGTGATGAAGAGATGAAGTTTACTTTTAACATTGCTAAGTGTGTTAAAATATTTGATGCTTTGCTACAGGCTAAGATTATTAGAATATCTCATACTTTACCGCCGTTTGAAGAGCTAAAACGGCACGCTTATTGCAAATATCATAATTGTTTTTCTCATGCTACTAACGATTGTAATGTTTTTCGACGGCAGATACAAACGGCCATTAATGACGGACGATTGAACTTTTTTGAGATGCAAGTTGATAAACAACCTTTTCCAATGAATATCATGGATTTGGAGGGGAAGAAGCTACTCATTCGGCCGGAGGTATCCAAATCTGCTAATAAAACTAATGTCATTATTGGTGAGCCCAGGAAAGACAAGGAGGGCGACAAGGTCTTGGGGGGGCAGGTTGTGCTTCACAAGCAACCCTGTGGCAAGGAGACAATCAAAATCACCATCAAGAATCCTACACTCGGGGGGGGGGGGGGGGGCAACCGCAAGCACAAGAAAATACTCGTGTTAAATTTGTCAAGCCCAAAGGTCCAGAAGTTGGCAAGTGGAAGAGGAATGAGGCAAAAGTGCAGCGCAAGAAAATCAAGCCAACTTTTGATATGTTGTTGTCCAAGTATGCCAATCATGCGGCCGGTTCTAGCTCTAACCGGTCATCAAATTGGAAGCGCTCAAGGTCACCTCCTCGGGAAGAATTTCAGCATCATGCAAGGCCATATGGGTCGTGGGCGCCGGGACCATGGGTACCGCCTCTCCCCTATGTACCATATTACATGGGAGACTTCAATGGAGGATGGTGGCAGTCCCCAATGGCCCCTTATGCTTTTCATCCGGATTGGGCAGAACAAAGGAGGCCCGTTCATGAGAGACTTTCTTATCCCACACGAGGCCATTTGAACAATAGTGTCAATCGGCCAGTACAAGATAATCAAAAAAGGGTCGACAAGCAAGAATGGCGTGTTAAGTCGCCAAGTGCTGTAACGATCGAGTCAAGCAAAGGCAAGGAAAAAACCGATGCCGGCCCACTCATCTTGGGCACCGAAACATTCATCATACAACAGCCGATTATGCATAGTAATCCGACTGAGCTGATACTTGCTATCGCGCCAAAGCACTCGGCTAATGACCTTGAAGGAAACACCAGCCAAGTAAAGATGAGAGATCCTAAATACACTCAGCCAAAGTGGTGTCCTCCAGGGCTAACAAAAACACAAAAGAGGAAATTACAGAGGTTAAGGAGTCAAGAGATGACAGAACAAGAAGCCGAGAAGCAAAGGGATAAGTTGTTCAATGACACTCGGCCCATGGTGCCTACAAAAAAAGTGCGGAGGCCTAAGCAAATACAAGATGTAGTTGCTTCTACACCTATCACAGCAGCACCTGCGCCACCAAAGGAGGACGATGCGATAGCTATTACATCGTCTGCGCCACTTCTTACTTCTCCTTCACTTGGACAAATTTCAGAATCGGTGGATGCACTTGAAGAAGAGGGTGATATGTTGGACTATGAGTCTACGCCGGTTCATGAAGGTATCGATATCAATATGGTATATTACTTACCTGCTGAGTTTTGTGCTGTCAATGAGGAAGGGGAGGTGGCTCAGCTGGATTTTGGCCCTAAAAATGCAATATTCGAGAAGCCAAAAGACCCAGTAACGCATCTGAAACCGTTGTATCTCAGAGGTCATATCAATGGATCACCACTCACTCGGATGCTTGTTGATGGTGGTGCTGTGGTGAATCTTATGCCGTATTCGGTCTTCAAAAAATTGGGGCTGCATGATGAAGAGTTGATAAATACCAACATGGTGCTCAATGGATTTGAAGGCAAAGAGAAAACTGAAGCCAAAGGTGTGATGTATGTGGAGCTCACGGTGAGAAGTAAAACTTTGGCTACCGCATTCTTTGTCGCTGAGGTGCAAGGTAACTACAATGTCATACTAGGCCGTGATTGGGTTCATGCAAACCAGTGCGTGCCATCCACTATGCAAACCAGTCATTCATGCGGATAACTCAGCCTGTGTTGCTTTGGCCGAGGCATCGGTGGATTGGCAACACCCAAATGCTACTTGCTTGATGGGACGTGACTTGTCAGAATTCGATTTTCTCAGCGCAACCAAGAATGGTTTCGTGCCCGTCTCTTTAAAGCCGACTGAATGCAATCGGCTCTAAGGTATGATATGTTTAAATGGATCCTAACTCAGAGTGGTTACAAAAGCGACTTGTAGAATATCGATCCAATGAGAACAATATATATGAGTCCATAGAAGAGTTAGATGATATGGATAAATTAGGACAAGGTTTTACATCGGCGGATCCATTAGAAGAGATAGATATAGGAGATGGTTCGACTCCTAGGCCGACATTTGTAAATGCAAATTTAAGAGCCGATCATAAAGCTAAGTTGATCGAGCTGTTGAAAGAATATGTCTGTTGCTTTGCGTGGGAATATCATGAGATGCCAGGTTTAAGCCAAGAGCTAGTGGAGCATCGATTACCTATAAAGGCTGGTTTTAGACCATATAAACAATCGGCCAGAAAGTTTAATCCAAAAACATATGACCGGATCAAGGAAGAGATCGGTCGTTTGCTTAAAGCTAATTTTATTAGACCTTGCAGGTATGCCGAGTGGATTTCTAACATTGTCCCAGTGGAAAAGAAAGGATCCGGCAAGTTGAGGGTGTGCATTGACTTCAGAGATCTGAATAGGGCTACACTCAAAGATGAGTATCCCATGCCAATAGTCGATATGCTTATTAATGATGCTTCTGGACATAAAGTTATTAGCTTTCTAGATGGTAATGCCGGATACAATCAAATTTTTATGGCCGAAGAGGACATGTCCAAGACAGCTTTTCGTTGCCCTGGTTTTCTTTGCTTATGAATGCTGGCGCCACATATCAAAGGGCTATGAATTTGATTTTTCATGATTTACTCGGTGTCATACTTGAAGTCTATATTGATGATATTGTTGTCAAATCGGACGCTTTTGAATCTCACTTGGCCGATTTGCGTTTAGCTTTTGAAAGAATGAAAAACTATGGACTAAAGATGAATCCTTTGAAGTGTGCATTCGGTGTGTCAGCTGGTAAGTTTTTGGGCTTCATTATCCATGAAGATGGCATAGAGATTGATCCCAAAAAGATAGAGGCCATACAGAAAGTGGAAGCTCCAACATGCAAGAGACATATGCAAAAGTTCCTTGGCAAGGTCAGTTACTTGAGGAGGTTCATAGCTAATTTGTCAGGGAAGGTTGATGCGTTTACTCCTATCCTTCGGTTAAAGAATGATGCTGATTTCACTTGGGGGGCAAAACAGCAAGAAGCATTTGATATGATCAAGAATTATTTGTGCACTCCTCCGGTGATGAAAGCACCCAAGCATAGGGAACCCTTCAGGATTTACATTGCAGCAGAAGAAGGAGTTATTGGTGTTGTTTTGACTCAAGAAATCGAGCGAAAAGAGCATGCTATTACATATTTGAGCAGACGCTTGTTGGACGCCGAGGCAAGGTATACATTTATTGAGAAACTATGTCTATGCTTATAATATGCTTGCACAAAATTGAGACATTATTTAGTGCCGAGTGCTTGTATAGTAGCTTGTCAAACCGATGTCATTAAATACATGTTGCATAGGCCAATTCTTAGTGGTAGAATTGGCAAGTGGGCTTATGCTTTGATTGAATATGATTTGGCTTATGAATCTCTAAAATCCATGAAAGGCCAAATCGTTGCTAAATTTATTGTTGAACATCGGATTGATGACAAGTATGACATTGATATAAACCTTGTCTCATTAGTACCGTGGAGATTATATTTTGATGGTTCAGTTTGTAGCAATGGCCAAGGTGTTGGTATTGTTTACATATCTCCTCATGGTGCTGTTTTTGAAGCCTCATGCCGCTTAGAATATTTTTGCACAAATAATCAAGCCGGATATGAAGCATTGTTATTCGGTTTAGAGATGTTGCTTGCTATAGGTGTTACACATATTGAGGTTTATGGTGATTCATTACTAGTGGTGCAGCAAATATCCAAAGTCTTTCAGTGTTTGGACGAATCACTTAATGTTTATCTTAATAAACGTCTAGATATAATTTCTACTTTGGATTGTTTTAGCATTGCTTATATATCTAGACATGACAATTGGAAAGCAAATGAGTTGGCACAACAGGCATCCGGCTACCATGTTGATCATGGCGTGTTTCATATTTCTGAAAAGCCGATGTCTAGTCTTGCCGACATAGGGGAGGCCGAACCAGAGCCCACCGTTTCAGCCATTAATGAAATATTCAATGCAGGAGAAAGTCAAGACTGGAGGAAACCCATTGTTGATTATTTGTGTGATCCTAGTAGAAGGGTGGACAGGGCTGTTCGGTGGATGGCTTTCAAGTATACAATGAGAGATGATGATCTCTATCACCGAACGGTTGATGATGTTCTTCTAAAGTGCTTGGACGAGGACCAAGCGAGAATTGCTATGGGGGAGGTCCATGAAGGTATTTGTGGCACTCATCAATCGGCTCCCAAGATGAAATGGTTGCTACGATGTGCTGGATTTTATTGGCCGACTATGATTAATGATTGCTTCAGATATTACAAAGGGTGTGAAGCTTGTCAAAAATTTGGTGATATTCAGTTGGCTCCTGCTGCTATGTTACATCCCATTATCAAGCCGTGGCCTTTCAGAGGATGGGGTTTAGACTTTATTGGACAAATTCATCCGTCTTCCTCAAAGGGGCATCGGTTCATATTGGTGGCAACCGATTATTTCACTAAATGGTCTGAAGTAGTACCTCTCAAGAACATGACACATACGGAGGTGATTAAATTCATAACCGAGCACATTATTCATAGATTCAGCATTCCTCAAACATTGACTACAGATCAAGGCTCCTCTTTCATGTCACCCCAAGTTAGAGAATTTGCCGAATCTTATAACATAAAATTGCTCAATTCCTCTTCATATTATGCCCAAGCCAATGGACAAGCTGAGTCTAGCAATAAAATTTTAATCAAGCTCATCAAGAGGAAGATTGAGGATAATCCAAGGAGATGGCATGAGTTGTTGTCTGAAGCTTTGTGGGCACATAGGATCTCAAGACATTGTGCTACAAAGGTGACTCCATATGAGCTAGTATACAGTCAAGAGGCTGTTTTACCGGTGGAAGTGAATTTGAATGCTTTGAGCGTAGCCAAACAAAATGATTTATCGGCAGTAGACTTTTATAACTTGATGATGGACAATATTATGAGATTGTCGATAAACATTTGGCTGCTTTGAATTCCATAGAGAGGGACAAGTTGAGGGTAGCAAGGGCTTACAGTAAGAAGGTTAAGTTGAAGAATTTTCAAGTTGGCGATCTCGTCTAGAAAGTAATTCTCCCGATTGGTTCAAGGGACAGAAAATTCGGGAAGTGGTCTCCAAGTTGGGAAGGTCCTTTTAGAATTGCAAGAATAGTTCTCGGAAACTCTTATTTGGTGGAATCCGTACAAGGGGCACTGTTACCTCGAGCTCTCAATGGCAAGTACTTGAAGAAATACCACCCAAGTGTGTGGCAAGAAGCCTAAGTGGGCAATGGCCGATATATGACTATCGCCCTTAGCACAGACATGGCCGATACCTAATTACCGTCCTGAGGAAAATAAATGGCCGATGGAGTGTTGACATCGTCCTTAGAACAAACACAATACACGTTATTTTTCGGCACACAAGCTTTGCCGAAAAACAGGGGGGCATGTGTTGACACCAGATTTTGGCATGGTCACGAATCCGGGTTCGTATGCAAAAGTTAGAGGCAACACTTCGCGGGCCGGCCCTGAGTGAGAAAGTATTCGGCCTTTGCCGGCTGAATGAAACCTTGCCGGGGTAAAACCTTGCCGATGTGAGGGCTTGCCGGCGTGGAAAGCTTGCCGACGGAGAAGCTTGCCGGTGTGGAAAGCTTGCCGGTGGAGAAGCTTGCCGGTGTGAAACCTTGCCGGGGAGGAAAGCTTGCCGGGGTAAAAGCTTGCCGGGCGAAGACCTTGCCAGGGCTGAAAAGCTTGCCGGGAAAGAGCTTGCTTGGTGGAAACTGTTAAGGCCAATCAAAACAGAAGCTGAAGATGGGGTCAAATGATTATATAGATGGACTCGTATGAAGAAGTGTTCAGCATGAAAGTTATTCGTAATGTCGAAACGGTCAATTTTGCTTTTGGAGTCATCATCATCCGACATAGTATACGACCTACAGAGATGCTACAAGAGTCGGATGGTCCAGTCAGCTACATGACTAAGTCCGACTCGAAATTAAAGATGACCCCGTGGAGTATTCAAGATGGCCTTATTTGGAAAAGTGATCAACATACGGATTGTTGGCCTCATCGAAGCGTACAAAATTGATATTTGAACCGTCTCCATTGGAAGTCATATGCAGATTCCATGGCCCGCGCAAGGAGCAAGACAGAAGATTGGATCAGATTCGGGCTGAATCCAAGTGGGACCAGGACTAGGACTCTAGGTCGTGAATTGATGTAATTTTCTTGTAAGGAAAGCCTAGATGAATCCTTTGCTTGTACGGGAAGTCCAGCCGCCTCTTATGTATGTTGGGGATGACGGCCGATTGAACAACACACAATCGAAGAAATCAATATACTACTTTTTCATCTATCTTTTATATCTCCACCGTTTTCTCTCTCGTTCTTCGCTGTTCTTCGTGTTTGAGAGCTGCGAATTCCGAGGCTCTAGGTGCGAGTGAATCGATCTAGGGCAGCCCATAGCCGCCGCAATCCCTGACGGGGTCCTTCCCGGGTGCGCGGGGTTTTGGGTCTGCAAAAGCGCCCGACGACTGTCTTGCGTATCGCGCTGTCGGTCGGGTCTCCTTCGACGTGAGCTGTGGTGCATCACCCCCGGCGTCGAGGGTACACGTGACGTGTTCGTGTGTCAACAGGGGAGTGATGTGCTTTGTGCACCTCACAATCCTATAAATGTGTGTACATGAGTAATACCATCTAGTATTGATATTTCAAGATTATCTATTCGCTATGTGGTCTGTCTTCTCATGAGAAATTCAAATTCTAAATAGTCCATTAATTATGTCTTGTTGGATCATTTTATTTGCCTCTTGTTTATCCTTAATCGGTATCACATTATGGGGGATTAATATACTATGAGTAATATACTATGTGTATATTACTAGCCTAGAAAATGTGTACATTTGAGATATTGTCACCTAGAGTTGATATTGTAAATTATCTTGTTCCTAGGTGGCATGTTAGCTCTACAAGTTGCAATTTGCTTTTTGTTTGGTGTGAAGATGATGTCGGATATCCTTGCTATCTACCACCGGGAATTATTTCCATTTACTTCTTGTCTTTTGACAATTGGTACTCACTTGTGTGGTAGAATTTATTGATCATCTTTACATTGGCTTTTGCTTTTATTTGCATTTTCTCTTGCCAAGGAATGTATCAACTCCCTTTGTCTTCCATACCACTTGTGGATCTTGTTTATTTCTTGATCTTGTGTAGTGTTTTCTAGATATAGTGAAAGTGGTGATCCCACCTTATGCATTTTGTATTCAAATGCAAATTCTCTATAATGCACTAGTCTTGGGGGAGCTATCCTATTTTCTATAAAACACTCTTGCGATCCTTATCAAGTGTGTGTTGGTGGAAGGCAAGCCGTTTTTGTTTTGGTACTTTGTGCCATCATGAAACTTTGTAGAGAGCCTAGTTTGTTTGGAACCATCCTCTCTTTTGGGGGTTTGATATCTTTTTTAGTGGGTACCAATGGATATCTCATTCCTTGATGTATCTTTCAATTGATATCCTCCAAGTGATGATTTATTCATTTGGTATCTTTTCTTCTCTTGGTATTTCTTTGTCATTTGGTATCGATTCTTGAAAGTCTTAAGCATGCATATTAACTTCGTGTAGTATCTTTGGCATGCTTTCTTTCTTTGACCCAATATATAAGGGAAACTCCACCAAGTCTCAAATTGGATGAGATGTGCATGAAATTCATTTTCGTATCTATATGCACATTTTTATGTGGAGTTTGTCCTATGTATTGTTGGTTCTCTAACTCTTTGGTCCCAATGAGTTTGGGTACCATTTTGTTTGTGTTGTTGTTCTAGGAACAGTTGGAGATACATTGGAAGCTCGGCTCACTCACAAGGAAGGTGTTGTCAACATGTGCTTATTGGAGTCGAGCTAGGATGATCAATGAACTACTATCTACCTTCAATTGGTAT
Organism: Triticum aestivum; assembly: GCF_018294505.1. NCBI lineage: Eukaryota > Viridiplantae > Streptophyta > Magnoliopsida > Poales > Poaceae > Triticum > Triticum aestivum. The sequence goes on from NC_057797.1 coordinate 684,073,752, forward strand.
CTACTACATCATTCCAATGTTAACTCGGTAACAAGTATCTTCATATTATTCATGCACACATTTCTTGCATCAACCTTGTGTAGGTTGTATCATGGCATGTTATTCATTCATTCTTGTGATACTTGTTTCCTTTCTCAAAGCATCCCAACAATGATCTCTTGTTGCTAGTTGTGATGTATTTGTTGTTCGTGTGTGGACTTCATTTATATACAATAAGACCATATCTAGCCATGAGCTATGCTTCCAAGCAAATATCTTATTGGTATATGTATGACCTCCCTCTGGATATCTTGTTCCTTGTGTTGTAACTATTTTGGGTGTACATCCTTCTTTGTAGATATATATCATCATGATTTCGTCTACCTATAATTTTATACACTTGAGATAAGTTGCATATCTAGTTGATATCCTTTCTTTCACGTCCACCTTGTATTTCTTATGTTATTTCTTTGGTGGCTCCGTGAAAGCTTTTGCCTTGAGTGCGTGTCTTCTATCATTGCATCTTGATGCACTCTTGTGTGGTGAAGATTATTTTTCCTCATGCTTATCTTTACGAGGCTTTTTCCATCCTAATTGGTATCCCTCGTCTTGATGAGGCTTTCATCTTCTATCTTCACCACGGGTTGTCACAAGCATAGGTTCTTTATATGCTTATTAGTAAGCTTGTGAACCCATTTGCTAGTTGTGTGTGGGAATGATAGGTCGTGCACATTCTTTCAAGACTTTATTGATTCTTAATGCTCATCCATACATTAGTCTTCTCAAGTGCATTGCCTTGACTCACTCACATCATTTTGGTTGAGCCCATTCTTAAGTTGCCTCTTTTACTTGTTGCTCAACCATGTGTTTGTTACAAGTACTAGGCTTTGTTTCCTATGCTCACTTGCACTTGTTGTAAGTTTCTATTGATTTTGGGGGATCTATGATCCTATTTTGTGCACTTTGTATCCAAATACAAAAATTCTTATGTGTGCACAAATCATGGGGAGCTTCTCTAGTTTCTTTAGAACACTCCTTTGCTCATATCATAATATCCTTTATTCATGTAGCTCGTAGGATCTTTGGTCTAGTTGGTTCAATTGATATCCGTTGATTGCTTGCTTCAATTGGTACCTTTTGATTGCTTGATTTCTTGTGTCTCTCTTTGTTATGTCCTTGTGGCATATCATTCCTTTAGCAATCTTGGTGCCTCAATATAGTTGGTCTTCCTCCAAGTATTACCATTGGATATATGTATTGCATTCCACTCTCTTGTTGAGAAATACACAATTTATGGAGGAACACAATTTATATTGGCTTTCTAAGCTTTTCGCCCATTTTAGTAATCGATGCCAATGGGGGAGAAGTTTCAGAGAGTTTTGTGGAGAAGTCTTCAGAGTTTTCTCCTTGCTTTGGTTTTGTTCCTAAGCATTTGCATCTCATATGCATGCATTATTGGTTGTTGCATTGCTTGGTGATGCATAATTCCTTGTATAAACTCTCTTGAAAGTGATTGTCATCAATTACCAAAATGGGGGGAGATTGAAAGAACATGTGGTGCCCCCATGTTTGGTTTTGGTAATTGATGACAATCTCTATGGACTAATGGTTGCCTTGAGTTATATTTGAAGGTTTTGTCCATAGGCTTTTCTTGGAGTACATGTGTTGGTTTCAAGGAGAGTTTGTGTCAACCAAGGTGCTATTCAAGGAATTATCCAAAGATTAGTCATTTGAGAGTTGAGCTTATTGCAAGCATGTCTTGAAGAAGAAGATTGTTTGATCATTCATGTTTACCTTCAAGACATCATCCAAATGAAGAGAGTTGGGAAGAATCAAGGTTGATCAAGACTAAGTCAAGAGTGAATCAAGTTGATCAACACACAAAGCGTACAATATGTACAGAGGGATCAAGTGATCCCATGGTATGGTAAGCATTGTCCATTACGCTTTGTGTACTAACCCATGGTCTTCGTGAGAGTTCTTTGTGGGGTTAGGTTGCGGTGTGCAAATTCAAGTGAAGCATCACGAAGAGATCAAATGCTTGAAGCTTGCCATCCATTGTGGTGACAATGGACTTGTGAAGATGTGCGGAAGAGTGGCTCACCCATAGTGGAGTATGGGGGAGCAATCAACTAGTCTTCATCGAGCCAACGCAATCAAGAAAGGTGGTCCAACTTGAGGGAGTCAAGATCATCATCATCTAGCTCAAGTGGACCATGTGCAAGGCAAAGGTTTTCCCTTGATAGGTTTTCTATTTTACCGGTCTCATGATGGTAGTTGGGAGACCGGGTTATAGGATCGATTGCCGTACTATCAAGGGGGGCTCTCAATGAGTAGCTTGATCGTATCATTCGTAGAGAGCTCAAACCATTGCATCCTTGCATCATATTTCTTGGTTCTTGGTTGGTTCTATTTGTGAGTCTTAGAGCTTATGGTCATCTTGATGACAAGCTTGAGTTCATCGAAAACGGAGTTCGCATGCATCTTCTATGATGTTTTCGGTGTTGGAGGTTTTACCGGTCTTTTCCGAGAAAGGGTTCTCACCATTTTCTTTTGGGCCTTTTCTCATTTGCTTCTTATTGATATTTATATCAAGATTTTGTTATCTTATGTCGTTAGCTTTTCAACAAACTTGGTTTCGTTGAATTCAGAGTCCGTTTGCAGAAGTTGTGGCTGTTTTGGTAAAGGCTGCAGCGGTACTACCGTGGCTAGAGCGGATGTAATTTTTTTACTACCGCTCCAGAGCGGTACTACCGCGGCTCCTGAGCAGTAGTACTACTCCAGAGCAGTACTACCGCGGCTCCTAAGCGGTAGTACCGCTCCGGACCAAAATCTCGTGTTTTGCTCAGCGAAAGTAGGCACAGAAGTATTTTTTTGTACCGCTCGCAAGCAGTAGTACCGCTACCATTTGCGGTAGTACCATGAGGTTGAGCGGTAGTACCGTGAGGACGAGCGGTAGTACCGCTCCGGCAGTTCTACTGGCCTTTTGCCTCCTCGTTGTTGTTTTTCAAAGGGGTACTACCGCCCTAGCGGTAGTACCGCTCCTTGGAGCGGTAGTACCGCTCTGTGCGGGCTGTGAGCATAACGGTTGGATTTTTCCCACCTATAAAAGGGGGTCTTCTTCCCCAATGAACCTTATCCTTTGAGCTCGTTTTCTTCCCCCATTGTTGACCTTCTTCGAGCTTGCTAACTCTCAATCCCTCCATGGATTCTTGTTAGTTTTTGAGGGAAAAGAGAGAGGAGATATAGATCCACGTTTCCACCAATCACTTTCTCCTCTAGGTGAGGGGAACCCCTTGGATCTAGATCTTGGAGTTCTTGGTGTTCTCCTTCTTGTTCTTCCTCTCATTTTTCTCCCTAGCATTAGTTGCTTCGGTGGGATTTGAGAGAGAAGGACTTGGGCACTCCGTGTGCCCTTGCCATTGCATTTGGTGCATCGGTTTGAGTTCTCCACGTGATACGTGGAAGTTACAAGTTAAGAAGCTTATTACTCTTGGGTGCTTGGTACCTTTGAGCTTGTTCCTCTTGGGTGCTTGGGCGCCCTAGATGGTTGGTGGTGTTCGGAGCTCAATCATTGTGGTGTAAAGCTCCAAGCAAGCGTCGGGGTCTCCAATTAGGTTGTGGAGATCGCCCCGAGCAATTTGACGGGTACCGGTGACCGCCCCCAAGGGTTGCCAAAGTGTACGGGTTCGGTGACCGCCCCCAAGGGTTGCCATTTGTATGGGTTCCGTAACCGCCCTCAAGGGTCCCTTAGTGGAATCACGGCATCTTGCATTGTGCGAGGGCGTGAGGAGATTACGGTGGCCCTAGTGGCTTCTTGGGGAGCATTGTGCCTCCACACCGCTCCAAACGGAGATTAGCATCCACAAGGGTGTGAACTTCAGGATACATCATCGTCTCCGCGTGCCTCGGTTATCTCTTACCCGAGCCCTTTACTTATGCACTTTACTTTGTGATAGCCATATTGTTTCTTGTCATATATCTTGCTATCACATAGTTGTTTATCTTGCTTAGTATAAGTTGTTGGTGCACATAGGTGAGCCTAGTTGTTGTAGTTTTTGTGTTTGACAAATTAACCGCTAGGTTTATTCCGCATTTGTTCAAGCCTAAACCATAATTATTTTAAAGCGCCTATTCACCCCCCCCCTCTAGGCAACATCCACGATCTTTCAACGGTGGTGGTTTTATTTTATAGAAATAATTAATCTCTCATGCTTCACTTATATCATTTGAGAGTCATTTAGAACAGCATGGTAATTTGCTTTGGTTATAGAATTAGTCCTAATATGATAGGCATCCAGGATGGGTATAATAAAAACTATCATAAAAAGTGCATTGAATACTATGAGAAGTTTGATACTTGATGATTGTTTTGAGATATAAAGATGGTGATATTAGAGTTGTGCTAGTTGAGTAGTTGTGAATTTGAGAGATACTTGTGTTGAAGATTGCAAGTCCCGTAGCATGCACGTATGGTAATGGTTGTGTAACAAATTTGAAACATGAGGTTTTCTTTGATTGTCTTCCTTATGAGTGGCGGTCGGGGACGAGCGATGGTCTTTTCCTACCAATCTATCCCCCTAGTAGCATGCGTGTAATGCTTGGTTTTTGATGACTTGTAGATTTTTGCAATAAGTATGTGAGTTCTTTATGACTAATGTTGAGTCTATGGATTATACGCACTCTCGCCTTTCCACCATTGCTAGCCTCTTCGGTACCGTGCATTGCCCTTTCTCACCTTGAGAGTTGGTGCAAACTTCGCCGGTGCATCCAAACCCCGTGATATGATACACTCTGTCACACATAAACCTCCTTATATCTTCCTCAAAACAGCCACCATACCTACCTATTATGGCATTTCCATAGCCATTCCGAGATATATTGCCATGCAACTTTCCACTGTTTCATTTATGACACGCATCATCATCGTCATATTGCCTTGCATGATCATGTAGTTGACATCGTATTTGTGGCAAAGCCACCATGCATAATTGATCATACATGTCACTCTTGATTCATTGCCCTTCCCGTTACACCGCCGGAGGCATTCATATAGAGTCATATTTTGTTCTAGTATCGAGTTGTAATCATTGAGTTGTAAATAAATAGAGGTGTGATGATCATAATTAATAGAGCATTGTCCCAAATAAAAAAAGTGGAAAGGCAAAAAAAGGCCCCCCCAACAAAAAAGTAATAAAAAGGGACAATGCTACTATCCTTTTTTCCACACTTGTGCTTCAAAGTAGCACCATGATCTTTATGATAGAGAGTCTCTTGTTTTGTCACTTTCATATACTAGTGGGAAATTTTCATTATAGAACTTGGCTTGTATATTCAAACAACGGGCTTCCTCAAATGCCCTAGGTCTTCGTGAGCAAGCAATTTGGATGCACACCCACTTAATTTCTTTTGTTGAGCTTTCATACATTTATAGCTCTAGTGCTTCCGTTGCATGGCAATCCCTACTCCTTGCATTGACATCAATTGATGGGCATCTCCCTAGCCCGTTGATTAGCCGCGTCGATGTGAGACTTTCTCCTTTTTGACTTCTCCACATAACCCCCATCATTATACTCTATTCCACCCATAGTGCTATATCCATGGCTCACGCTCATGTATTGCGTGAAAATTGAAAAAAGTTTGAGATTACTAAAGTATGAAACAATTGCTTGGCTTGTCATCGGGGTTGTGCATGATGAGAGCATTCTTGTGTGACAAAAATGGAGCATGACCAAACTATATGATTTTGTAGGGATGAACTTTCTTTGGCCATGTTATTTTGAGAAGACATGATTGCTTAGTTAGTATGCTTGAAGTATTATTATTTTTATGTCAACATTAAACTTTTGTCTTGAATCTCTCGGATCTGAATATTCATGCCACAATAAAGAAAATTACATTGAGAATTATGCTAGGTAGCATTCCACATCAAAAATTCTGTTTTTATCATTTACCTACTCGAGGACGAGCAGGAATTAAGCTTGGGGATGCTTGATACGTCTCCAACGTATCTATAATTTTTGATTGTTCCATGCTATTATATTATCTATTTTGGATGTTTAATGGGCTTTATTATACACTTTTATATTATTTTTGGGACTACCTACTAACCCAAGGCCTAGTGCAAATTGCTGTTTTTTTTTGCCAATTTCAGTGTTTCGCAGAAAAGGAATATCAAACGGAATCCAAACGGTATGAAACCTTCGGGAGAGTTATTTTTGGAACAAACGTGATACAGGGGACTTGGAGTAGACGTTAAGAAAGAAGCGAGGAGGGCACGAGGCAGGGAGGCGCACCTGCCCCCCTAGGCGCGCCCCCACCCTCGTGGGCCCCTCGCAACTCCACCGACCTACTTCTTCCTCCTATACATATCCTTATACCCTAAAAACATCCAGGAGCACCACAAAACCCTATTTCCACCGCCGCAACCTTCTGTACCCAAGAGATCCCATCTTGGGGCCTTTTTCGGAGCTCCGCCAGAGGGGGAATCAATCACGGAGGGCTTCTACATCGACACCATAGCCTCTCCGATGATGTGTGAGTAGTTTACCACAGACCTTCGGGTCCATAGTTATTAGCTAGATGACTTCTTCTCTCTCTTTAGTTCTCAATACAAAGTTCTCCTTGATGTTCTTGGTGATCTATTCAATGTAATTCTTTTTGCGGTGTGTTTGTTGAGATCCGATGAATTGTGGGTTTATGACCAAGTTTATCTATGAACAATATTTGATTCTTCTCTGAAATCTTTTATGTATGATTGGTTATCTTTGCAAGTCTCTTCGAATTATCAATTTGGTTTGGCCTACTAGTTGATCTTTCTTGCAATGGGAGAAGTGCTTAGCTTTGGGTTCAATCTTGCGGTGTCCTTTCCTAGTGACAGCAGGGGTAGAAAGGCATGCATTGTATTGTTGCCATCGAGGATAAAAAGATGGGGTTTATATCATATTGCTTGAGTTTATCCCTCTACATCATGTCATCTTGCCTAATGCGTTACTCTGTTCTCATGAACTTAATACTCTAGATGCATGCTGGATAGCGGTCGATGTGTGGAGTAATAGTAGTAGATGCAGAATCATTTCGGTCTATTTGTCGCGAACGTGATGCCTATATACATGATCATGCCTAGATATTCTCATAATTATGCACTTTTCTATCAATTGCTCGACAATAATTTGTTCACCCACCGTAATACTTATGCTATCTTGAGAGAAGCCACTATTGAAACCTATGGTCCCCGGGTCTATCTTTTATCATATAAGTTTCCAATCTATTTTACTTTGCAATCTTTACTTTCAATCTATATCATAAAAATACCAAAAATATTTATCTTATTAACTCTATCAGATCTCACTCTCGTAAGTGACCGTGAAGGGCTTGACAACCCCTTTATCGCGTTGGTTGCGAGTTCTTATTTGTTTGTGCAGGTATGAGGGACTTGCGTGTAGTCTCCTACTGGATTGATACCTTGGTTCTCAAAAACTGAGGGAAATACTTACGCTACTTTGCTGTATCACCCTTTCCTCTTCAAGAGAAAACCAATGTAGTGCTCGAGAGGTAGCAGGTCCCCAGATGGGATCTCACGGGTACAGAACGTTGCGGTGGTGGAAAAGTGGTTTCGTTGATCCCCTGGATGTTTTCAGGGTATAAGAGTATATATAGGCGAAAGAAGTAGGTTGGTGGAGCTACGAGGGGCCGACGAGGGCGGGGGGCGCGCCTGCCCCTGGGTGCGCCGCCCTACCTCGTGGCCGCCTCATTGCTTCCTTGACCTCCACTCCAAGTCTCCTGGATTGCGTTTGTTCCAAGAAAGATCCTCGCGAAGGTTTCATTCCGTTTGGATTCCGTTTGATATTCCTTTTCTACGAAACACTGAAATTGGCAAAAAAAACAGCAACTCGCACTGCGCCTTCGGTTAATAGGTTAGTCCCAAAAATAATATAAAAGTGGATATTAAAGCCCATTAAACATCCAAACCAGATAATATAATAGCATGGAACAATAAAAAATTATAGGTACGTTGGAGACGTATCAGACGCGCCCAAGTAGGAAGAATCCTACTTGAGCCCCTAGTCCAATTCGGCCCCCCTTACCATATTTGGACAAGGGGGAAAGGAAGGAGGGGGAAGGGGAAGGAAGTAGGAGTCATACTTCATACTTTCCTTTTCCTCCTCTCCTTTTCCTTTCTCCCCACGTGGCTGGCCCTATAGGGGGCGCACCAGCCCCTTGTGGGCTGGTGTGTTCCCTTACTTGGCCCATTAAGCCCATATCTTTGCCGGGGTTTGCCCGGAACCCCTTCCGGTGACCCGGTATCACCAGGAACACTTCCCGTGTCCGAATATAGCCTTTCAATATATGAATCTTTACCTCTCGACCATTTCGAGACTCCTCATCATGTCCGTGATCTCATCCGGGACTCCTAATAAACTTAGGTACATCAAATCACATAACTCATAATACAAATCGTCATCGAACGTTAAGCGTGCAGACCCTACGGATTCGAGAACTATGTAGACATGACCGAGACACATATACGGTCAATAACCAATAGAAGAACCCGGATGCTCATATTGGCTCCTACATATTCACGAAGATCTTTATCGGTCAAACCGCATAACAACATACGTTGTTCCCTTTGTCATCGGTATGTTACTTGCCCGAGATTTGATCGTCGGTATCATCATACCGTTCAATCTCGTTACCGGCAAGTCTCTTTACTCATTCCATAATGCATCATCCCGCAACTAACTCATTAGTCACATTGCTTGCAAGGCTTATAGTGATGAGCATTACTGAGAGGGCCCAAAGATACCTCTCCAATACATGGAGTGACAAATCCTAATCTCGATATATGCCAACTCAACAAACACCATCGGAGACACCTGTAGGGCATCTTTATAATCACCCAGTTACATTGTGACGTTTCATAGCACACAAGGTGTTCCTCCGGTATTCGGGAGTTGCATAATCTCGTAGTCAGAGGAACATGTATAAGTCATGATGAAAGCAATAGCAATAAAACTAAACGATCATTTATGCTAAGCTAATAGATGGTCATGTCCGTCACATCATTCTCTAATGATGTGATCCCGTTCATCAAATGACAACACATGTCTATGGTTAGGAAACTTAACCATATTTCATTAACGAGCTAGTCAAGTAGAGGCATACTAGGGACACTCTGTTTGTCTATGTATTCACACATGTACTAAGTTTCCGGTTAATACAATTCTAGCATGAATAATAAACATTTATCATGATATAAGGAAATATAAATAACAACTTTATTATTGCCTCTAGCCTCTAGGGCATATTTCCTTCAATCTTCTCTCAATTCATGCCCCCAGACTGGAGCCGAAGCGGGATACGGAGTCGGTACAGAAAAGCTCAATCACTTTTGGTCCGGTCTCCCATCGGACGACTTGGTCTCGTTGAAGGAAATATGCCCTAGAGGCAATAATAAAGTTATTATTTATTTCCTTATTTCATGATAAATGTTTATTATTCATGCTAGAATTGTATTAACCGGAAACATAATACATGTGTGAATACATGGACAAACAGAGTGTCACTAGTATGCCTCTACTTGACTAGCTCGTTAATCAAAGATGGTTATGTTTCCTAACCATAGACAAAGAGTTGTTATTTGATTAATGGGATCACATCATTAGGAGAATGATGTGATTGACTTGACCCATTCCGTTAGCTTAGCACTCGATCATTTAGTATGTTGCTATTGCTTTCTTCATGACTTATACATGTTCATGTGACTATGAGATTATGCAACTCCCGTTGACCGGAGGAACACTTTGTGTGCTACCAAACGTCACAACGTAACTGGGTGATTATAAAGGAGCTCTACAGGTGTCTCCAAAGGTACATGTTGGGTTGGCGTATTTCGAGATTAGGATTTGTCACTCCGATTGTCAGAGAGGTATCTCTGGGCCCTCTCGGTAATGCACATCACCTAAGCCTTGCAAGCATTGCTACTAATGAGTTAGTTGCGAGATGATGTATTACGGAACGAGTAAAGAGACTTGCCGGTAACAAGATTGAACTAGGTATTGAGATACCGACGATCGAATCTCGGGCAAGTAACATACCGATGACAAAGGGAACAACGTATGTTGTTATGCGGTCTGACCGATAAAAGATCTTCGTAGAATATGTAGGAGCCAATATGAGCATCCAGGTTCCGCTATTGGTTATTGACCGGAGACATGTCTCGGTCATGTCTACATTGTTCTCGAACCCGTAGGGTCCGCACGCTTAAGGTTTCGATGACAGTTATATTATGAGTTTATGAGTTTTGATGTACCGAAGGAGTTCGGAGTCCCGGATGGGATCGGGGACATGACGAGGAGTCTCTAAATGGTCGAGACATAAAGATTGATATATTGGAAGCCTATATTTGGATATCGGAAGTGTTCCGGGTGAAATCGGGATTTTACCGGAGTACCGGGAGGTTACCGGAACCCCCCGGGAGGTATATGGGCCTTAGTGGGCCTTAGTGGAAGAGAGGAGAGGTGGCTAGGGCTGGGCCGCGCGCCCCTCCCCCTAGTCCGAATAGGACAAGGAGAGGGGGGCGGCGCCCCCCCCCTTCCTTCTCTCTCTCCTCTTTCCCCCTTCCCGAATCCTAGTCCAACTAGGAAAGGGGGGAATCCTACTCCCGGAGGGAGTAGGACTCCTCCTAGCGCGCCCTCTCCTGGCCGGCCGCACCCTCCCTTTGATCCCTTATATACGGAGGCAAGGGGCACCCCTAGAGACACAAGTTGATCCACGTGATCATATTCTTAGCCGTGTGCGGTGCCCCCTTCCACCATAGTCCTCGATAATATTGTAGCGGTGCTTAGGCGAAGCCCTGCGACGGTAGTACATCAAGATCGTCACCATGCCGTCGTGCTGACGGAACTCTTCCCCGACACTTTGCTAGATCGGAGTCCGGGGATCGTCATCAAGCTGAACGTGTGCTAGAACTGGGAGGTGCCGTAGTTTCGGTGCTTGATCGGTCGGGCCGTGAAGACGTACGACTACATCAACCACGTTGTGCTAACGCTTCCGTTGTCGATCTACAAGGGTACGTAGATTACACTCTCCCCTCTTGTTGCTATGCATCACCATGATCTTGCGTGTGCGTAGGAATTTTTTTGAAATTACTACGTTACCCAACAGTGGCATCCGAGCCTAGGTTTTATGTGTTGATGTTATTTGCACGAGTAGAACACAAGTGAGTTGTGGACGATATAAGTCATACTGCTTACCAGCATGTCATACTTTGGTTCGGCGGTATTGTTGGATGAAGCGGCCCGGACCGACATTACGCGTACGCTTACGCGAGACCGGTTCTCCCGATGTGCTTTGCACAAAGGTGGCTAGCAGGTGACAGTTTCTCCAACTTTAGTTGAACCGAGTGTGGCTACGCCCGGTCCTTGCGAAGGTTAAAACAGCACCAACTTGACAAACTATCGTTGTGGTTTTGATGCGTAGGTAAGATTGGTTCTTTCTTAAGCCCGTAGCAGCCACGTAAAACTTGCAACAACAAAGTAGAGGACGTCTAACTTATTTTTACAGGGCATGTTGTGATGTGATATGGTCAAGACATGATGCTAAATTTTATTGTATGAGATGATCATGTTTTGTAACCGAGTTATCGGCAACTGGCAGGAGCCATATGGTTGTCGCTTTATTGTATGCAATGCAATCGCGCTGTAATGCTTTACTTTATCACTAAGCGGTAGCGATAGTCGTGGAAGCAAAAGATTGGCGATATGATAACGATGCTACGATGGAGATCAAGGTGTCGCGCCGGTGACGATGGTGATCATGACGGTGCTTCAAAGATGGAGATCACAAGCACAAGATGATGATGGCCATATCATATCACTTATATTGATTGCATGTGATGTTTATCTTTTATACATCTTATCTTGCTTTGATTGATGGTAGCATTATAAGATGATCTCTCGCTAATTATCAAGAAGTGTTTTCCCTGAGTATGCACCGTTGCGAAAGTTCTTCGTGCTGAGACACCACGTGATGGTCGGGTGTGATAGGCTCTACGTTCAAATACAACAGGTACAAAACAGTTGCAGACGCGGAATACTCAGGTTATACTTGACGAGCCAAGCATATACAGATATGGCCTCGGAACACGGAGACCGAAAGGTCGAGCGTGAATCATATAGTAGATATGATCAACATAGTGATGTTCACCAATGAAGCTACTCCATCTCACGTGATGATCGGACATGGTTTAGATGATTTGGATCACGTAATCACTTAGAGGATTAGAGGGATGTCTATCTAAGTGGGAGTTCTTAAGTAATATGATTAATTGAACTTAAATTTATCATGAACTTAGTCCTGGTAGTATTTTGCAAATTATGTTGTAGATCAATAGCTCGCGTTGTTGCTTCCCTGTGTTTATTTTTATATGTTCCTAGAGAAAATTGTGTTGAAATATGTTAGTAGCAATGATGCGGATTGGATCCGTGATCTGAGGTTTATCCTCATTGCTGCATAGAAGAATTATGTCCTTGATGCACCGCTAGGTGACGGACCTATTGCAGGAGCAGATGCAGACGTTATGAACGTTTGGCTAGCTCAATATGATGACTACTTGATAGTTTAGTGCACCATGCTTAATGGCTTAGAATCGGGACTTCAAAGACGTTTTGAACGTCATGGAGCATATGAGATGTTCCAGGAGTTGAAGTTAACATTTCAAGCAAATACCCGAGTTGAGAGATATGAAGTCTCCAACAAGTTCTATAGCTAAAAGATGGAGGAGAATCGCTCAACTAGTGAGCATGTGCTCAAATTGTCTGAGTACTACAATCGCTTGAATCAAGTGGGAGTTAATCTTCCAGATAAGATAGTGATTGACAGAATTCTCTAGTCACCATCACCAAGTTAGTAGAACTTCGTGATGAACTATGATATGCAAGGGATAACGGAAACGATTCCCAAGCTCTTCGTAATGCGGAAATTGATGAAGGTAGAAATCGAGAAAAACATCAAATGTTGATGGTAGACAAGACCACTAGTTTCAAGAAAAGGGCAGAGGGAAGAAGGGGAACTTCAAGAAGAACAGCAAGCAAGTTGCTGCTCAAGTGAAGAAGCCCAAGTCTGGTCCTAAGCCTGAGACTAAGTGTTTCTACTGCAAAGGGACTGGTCACTGGAAGCGGAACTACCCCAAGTGATTGGCAGATAAGAAGGATGGCAAAGTGAACATAAGTATATTTGATATACATGTTATTGATGTGTACTTTACTAGTGTTTATAGCAACCCCTCAGTATTTGATACTAGTTCAGTTGCTAAGATGAGTAACTCGAAACGGGAGTTGCAGAATAAACAGAGACTAGTTAAGGGTGAAGTGACGATGTGTGTTGGAAGTGGTTCCAAGATTGATATGATCATCATCGCACACTCCCTATACTTTCGGGATTAGTGTTGAACCTGAATAAGTGTTATTTGGTGTTTGCGTTGAGCATGAATATGATTTGATCATGTTTATTGTAATACGGTTATTCATTTAAGTAAGAGAATAAATTGTTGTTCTGTTTACATGAATAAAACCTTATATGGTTACACACCCAATGAAAATAGTTCGTTGGATCTAGATCGTAGTGATACACATAATCATAATATTGAAACCAAAAGATGCAAAGTTAATAATGATAGTGCAACTTATTTGTGGCACTGCCGTTTAGGTCATATTGGTGTAAAGCGCATGAAGAAACTCCATGCTAATGGGTTTTTGGAATCACTTGATTATGAATCAGTTGATGCTTGTGAACCATGCCTCATAGGCAAAATGACTAAAACTCCGTTCTCCGGAACTATGGAGCGAGCAACTGACTTATTGGAAATAATACATACTGATGTATGAGATCCGATGAGTGTTAAGGCTCGTGGCGGGTATCATTATTTTCTGACCTTCACAGATAATTTGAGCAGATATGGGTATATCTACTTAATGAAACACAAGTCTGAAATATTTGAAAAGTTCAAAGAATTTCAGAGTGAAGTGGAGAATCATCGTAACAAGAAAATAAAAGTTTCTACGATATGATCGCAGAGGTAAAATATTTGAGCTACGAGTCTGGCCTTCAGTTAAAACAATGTGAAATAGTTTCACTACTCACGCCACCTGGAACACCACAGCATAATGGTGTGTCCGAACATCATAACCGTACTTTATTAGATATGGTGCGAACTATGATGTCTCTTACCAATCTACCACTATCGTTTTGGGATTATGCATTAGTGACAGCTGCATTCACGTTAAATAGGGCACCATCTAAATCCGTTGAGACGACACCATATGAACTATGGTTTGACAAGAAACCTAAGCTGTCGTTCCTTAAAGTTTGAGGTTGCGATGCTTATGTGAAAAAAAACTTCAACCTGATAAGCTCGAACCCAAATTGGAGAAATGTGTCTTCATAGGATATCCAAAGGAAACTATTGGACACACCTTCTATCACAGATCCGAAGGCAAGGCTTTTGTTGCTAAATTCGGAAACTTTCTAGAGAAGGAGTTTCTCTCGAAAGAAGTGAGTGGGAGGAAAGTAGAACTTGACGAGGTAACTGTACCTTCTCCCTTATTGGACAGTAGTTCATCACAGAAATCTGTTCTTGAGACTACTACACCAATTAGTGAGGAAGCTAATGATGATGATCATGTAACTTCAGATCAAGTTACTACCGAATCTCGTAGGTAAACCAGAGTGAGATCTGCACCAGAGTGGTACGGTAATCCTGTTCTGGAAGTCATGTTACTAGACCATGACGAACTTGCGAACTATGAGGAATCGATGATGAGCCCAGATTCCGTGAAATGGTTTGAGGCCATGAAATCTGAGATATGATCCATGTATGAGAACAAAGTATGGACTTTGATGGATTTACCCGATGATCGGCAAGCCATAGAAAATAAATGGATCTTCAAGAGGAAGACGGACGCTGATAGTAGTATTACTATCTACAAAGCTAGACTTGTCGAAAAAGGTTTTTGACAAAGTTCAAGGTGTTGACTATGATGAAATTTTCTCACTCGTAGCGATGCTTAAGTCTGTCCAAATCATGTTAGCAATTGCCGCATTTTTATGAAATCTGGCAAATGGATAAACAAAACTACATTCCTTGATGGATTTAAAGAAGAGTTGTATATGATGCAATCAGAAGGTTTTGTCAATCCTAAAGGTGCTAACAAAATATGCAAGCTCCAACGATCCATCTATGGACTGGTGCAAGCATCTCGGAGTTGGAATATACGTTTTGATAAGTTGATCAAAGCATATAGTTTATACAGACTTGCGGTGAAGCCTGTATTTACAAGAAAGTGAGTGGGAGCACTACAGCATTTCTGATAAGTATATGTGAATGACATATTGTTGATCGGAAATAATGTAGAATTATTCTGCAAAGCATAAAGGAGTGTTTTGAAAGAAGTTTTTCAAAGAAAGACCTCGGTGAAGCTGCTTACATATTGAGCATCAAGATCTATAGAGATAGATCAAGACGCTTGATAAGTTTTTTCAATGAGTACATACCTTGACAAGATTTTGAAGTAGTTCAAAATGGAACAGTCAAAGAAAGAATTATTGCCTGTGTTACAAGGTGTGAAGTTGAGTAAGACTCAAAGCCCGACCACGGCAGAAAATAGAATGAGAATGAAAATCATTCCCTATGCCTTGGCCATAGGTTCTATAAAGTATGCCATGCTGTGTACCAGACCTATTGTATACCCTACACTAATTTTGGCAAGGGAGTACAATAGTGATCTAGGAGTAGATCACTGGACAGCGGTCAAATTTATCCTTGGTGGAATAAGGATATGTTTCCCGATTATGGAGGTGACAAAAGGTTCGTCGTAAAAGGGTTACGCCGATACAAGTTTTGGCACTGATCCGGATGACTCTTAGTCTTCATCTGGATACATATTGAAAGTGGGAGCAATTAGCTAAAGTAGCTCCGTGCAGAGCATTCTAGACATAGAAAATTGCAAAATACTTATGGATCTGAATATGGCAGACCCGTTGACTAAACTTCTCTCACAGGCAAAACATGATCACACCTTAGTACTCTTTGGGTGCTAATCACATAGCAATGTGAACTAGATTACTGACTCTAGTAAACCCTTTGGGTGTTGGTCACATATCGATGTGAACTATGGGTGTTAACCTCATAAAGATGTGAACTATTGATGTTAGATCACATGGCGATGTGAACTAGATTATTGACTCTAGTGCAAGTGGGAGACTGAAGGAAATATGCCCTAGAGGCAATAATAAAGTTATTATTTATTTCCTTATTTCATGATAAATGTTTATTATTCATGCTAGAATTGTATTAACCGGAAACATAATACATGTGTGAATACATAGACAAACAGAGTGTCACTAGTATGCCTCTACTTGACTAGCTCGTTAATCAAAGATGGTTATGTTTCCTAACCATAGACAAAGAGTTGTTATTTGATTAACGGGATCACATCATTAGGAGAATGATGTGATTGACTTGACCCATTCCGTTAGCTTAGCACTCGATCGTTTAGTATGTTGCTATTGCTTTCTTCATGACTTATACATGTTCCTATGACTATGAGATTATGCAACTCCCGTTTATCGGAGGAACACTTTGTGTGCTACCAAACGTCACATCATAACTGGGTGATTATAAAGGAGCTCTACAGGTGTCTCCAAAGGTACATGTTGGGTTGGCGTATTTCGAGATTAGGATTTGTCACTCCGATTGTCGGAGAGGTATCTCTGGGCCCTCTCGGTAATGCACATCACCTAAGCCTTGCAAGCATTGCTACTAATGAGTTAGTTGCGAGATGATGTATTACGGAATGAGTAAAGAGACTTGCCGGTAACAAGATTGAACTAGGTATTGAGATACCGACGATCGAATCTCGGGCAAGTAACATACCGATGACAAAGGGAACAACGTATGTTGTTATGCGGTCTGACCGATAAAAGATCTTCATAGAATATGTAGGAGCCAATATGAGCATCCAGGTTCCGCTATTGGTTATTGACCGGAGACATGTCTCGGTCATGTCTACATTGTTCTCGAACCCGTAGGGTCCGCACGCTTAAGGTTTCGATGACAGTTATATTATGAGTTTATGAGTTTTGATGTACCGAAGGAGTTCGGAGTCCCGGATGGGATCGGGGACATGACGAGGAGTCTCGAAATGGTCGAGACATAAAGATTGATATATTGGAAGCCTATATTTGGATATCGGAAGTGTTCCGGGTGAAATCGGGATTTTACCGGAGTACCGGGAGGTTACCGGACCCCCCCGGGAGGTATATGGGCCTTAGTGGGCCTTAGTGGAAGAGAGTAGAGGTGGTCAGGGCTGGGCCGCGCGCCCCTCCCCCTAGTCCGAATAGGACAAGGAGAGGGGGGCGGCGCCCCCCTTCCTTCTCTCTCTCCTCTTTCCCCCTTCCCGAATCCTATTCCAACTAGGAAAGGGGGGGGGGGAATCCTACTCCCGGAAGGAGTAGGACTCCTCCTGGCGCGCCCTGTCCTAGCCGGCCGCACCCCCCCCTTTGATCCTTTATATACGGAGGCAAGGGGCACCCCTAGAGACACAAGTTGATCCACGTGATCATATTCTTAGCCGTGTGCGGTGCCCCCTTCCACCATAGTCCTCGATAATATTGTAGCGGTGCTTAGGCGAAGCCCTGCGACGGTAGTACATCAAGATCGTCACCACGCCGTCGTGCTAACGGAACTCTTCCCCGACACTTTGCTGGATCGGAGTCCGGGGATCGTCATCGAGTTGAACGTGTGCTAGAACTCGGAGGTGCCGTAGTTTCGGTGCTTGATCGGTCGGGCCGTGAAGACGTACGACTACATCAACCATGTTGTGCTAACGCTTCCGTTGTCGATCTACAAGGGTACGTAGATTACACTCTCCCCTCTCGTTGCTATGCATCACCATGATCTTGCGTGTGCGTAGGAATTTTTTTGAAATTACTACGTTACCCAACACTCGTCCTCATCGGCATCCCCTGCTTGTACATCTTGAGCCGCCATATCGCTCCTTGGCGACGAGCTCCGGATACATCCTGCAAAATTCGGCCATGTAATATTCATCGGCGCACGCTACCTCGGGCCTATTGAAGGCCTCCTAGTTCCCCCGCAACACGGGATGGGAGACCAATCATGGGTCATTATCAACGGCTGCCGGGACCTCATGGCTGCTGATGGGGAAGTCAATCTTCGCTCAACTATTGTAGAGGGCCATCGTCTTCTTGTCGTGCACCCTCGCCACCAGCTCTGTCACCTGGAAGGAGCCTAGCCAGTACCAAACGCCGATGTCCGTGTCCCCCACAATCGTGGCGGCACACCATGGTACTTCTTCTTAGGCGACAGTAGTGGCAGGTCGGCGAAGGAGCGGGAGGGGGCGCCCTGCCGGCCTTGGGTCGGCTGCGCGCCGCGATGGATCCGCGCTTCGAATTAGTGGCAGTGTTCTCCAATGGCTAGATCCTGCCATCGACGTCGGGCGATTGGAGTCATGGTATGAGGTGTGGGGTGGTTGTGGTTGTGGTGGCAGGCGAGAGCGCCGGCAGGGGATGTGGGGTGGGTTTGGGCCTTCGTGTGGTGCACACGAGGAAGGATGGCGACACGGGAAGGGATTTCCCCCCTGGAGAAACGTCCCTACTCGAGTAAATATAAGCAATGACAACGACGATGAGTAAATTTTTCCTCCTCTGAAGGTGATAAAGGATCAGCCAGGTGCGGTTTAACCCCTCAAAACCGGATTTTTACTCCTTTAACTAGGTTTGAGGGATCAGCTATAGATGCTCTTAGCATGTCTTTTTTGGTGTATCGTCCCTTTTTCTCTCTCTTAATAACTTGGCTATGCGTGTTTTCGATGTCTTGGAGTAGTTTGTTCACATTGTACTAATGTATATGCCATAATTGGTATATATACACATTTTATACGAAAACACTAAAAATATGACGTCAAATTTTTAGGCATGATAAATATCACGTTTTTCATGTCAATTTGTATTGGTGAGATGATGGCAAATTTAATTTGCAAGCACAATAATTTTCTGACTAAAAATAATTAAGACGGATTTGTCCGCCAACTAAACTTGTCATCCTCAAAGAATATAATTTGCCGTGGCCAAAAATCTGACATCAAGTTTCTAGTGGAGTCCTTAAGCTATTGCCTTTTGATTGGAAAAATAAAATCGTACTCAACTATTCACGGCGACCACGGAGTGATCGCGTCTTGAGCCACTCCCAACAATGGTGCTCGCTCGACCATTTGACGTCCACGCCACCTCCGGCACAGCCATGAGATGCTGGAACGGATTCGGTGGAGGAGGAATGTCCATCTCCCCTTCCAGCATCTTCACCACGCTGCCCATGGTCGGCCTCGCCTCCGGCAGCTGCTGCACGCACCAGAACGCCACCTCGCACATGCTCCTCGCCGTCTCCCTGCCCTTCTCCTCCTCCGCGCTGCCACGGCTATCAACGACCTCCGCGAGCTCGCCACACTCGTATTTGGTCCACACCAGCTTTGGGAACCACCGCCGGCTCTCCGGCGCTGCTTCGTCGAAGTTCCTCCTCCGGCCGAGGATCTCGAACAGGAGGATGCCGAAGCTGTACACGTCGCACTTCTCGGTGACGCCCACCTGCATCCACAGCTCCGGCGCGGCGTACCCGGGTGTGCCGCGCATCACCGAGACGGTGGCGTCCGTGTCCGCCCGGTTCGTCAGCTGCGCGAGTCCAAAGCCGGCCACCTTGGGAGCGAGGCCGACTTCGAGGAGCACGTTGCCGGGCTTGACGTCGTAGTGCACGATCTTTTGCTGGCACTCCTCGTGGAGGTACCGGAGGCCCCTCGCGACGCCGACGGCGATGCCGCGCAGCGTCGGGAATCCCACGGCGGCGACGGCAGAGTCGAAAAGGTAGGCGTCGAGCGCGCCACGCTCCATGTGCTCGTACACCAGCGCGCGCACGTCGGCGTCGAAGCAGAAGCCGAAGAGCCTCACGAGGTTGACGTGGTGGGTCCTCCCGATGGTGCTCACCTCGGCCATGAACTCCTTGGAGCTCCCGTCCTCGCGGCCGGCGTGGAGGCGCTTCACGGCGACCGCGAGGCCGTTCGGGAGCACGCCCCTGTACACGACCCCCGAGCCCCCGGCGCCGATCCTGGCCGAGTAGTTGTTGGTGAAGCCCCAGAGCTGCCGCGCGGTGAACCGGATGGGCTTGTCGCCACCGATCTTCTCGAGGAACCCCTCCACGGTGGCGTCCCGTATCTGCGAGTCCGGCACCACCGCGTACAGCGCCGTACCAGCAGTGCTCCCCGCCGTCTTGACGCTCGCGGCGACGATGCTGATGGCGGGGACGTCGTGCTTCTTGACGTGCCTGTACACGACGTAGACCACGGCGACGGTTGCTCCGAAGCTCAGTACCATGCCAACTGCGACAGCGACAAGAACATACACGCATGAGCAAAATGTTTAGTAGTAGAACGAATTTGGATTCCAAATATTTAGGTTTGCGCGCTCACCGACGGCAATGGCCATGACATGAAGGGACTGAAGGCGGCGGCGGCCTCTTTGCCACCATCGTCGTAAGATCCAACTTCATTTGTAGCAGCGGTAGTTCCTTGGTGACATCGACGAGGGTCGTGACTTCTTGATCCGACGACGACGTTTCCATAAATTAAGTTTTTGCACTCTTGTATGTACTGATGTACTATCAACCACGGTATTATTATGGGCAATTTCGTGGAAATTGTCTTTAATCCTCTTGAATTGATCGAACAAACGGATCATTGTCTGCTATTTTGAGGTTCTGATTTTGAGATGGTCGATTGGTAAGTTTGTAGTCGAGTACAGTTGCAAGTCAATGCTTCCATGCTCTGCTCTTGTTCCCACAAAACTGCACTATTTGAGAGATATTCCCTCTGTCCGAAAAAAGCTTGTCCCTTGTCCCTCAAATGGATGTATTAGTGCTAGATACATCCATTTGAGGGACAAGTTTGAGACAAGTTTTTCCTAACAAAGGGAGTAGTATTTGGGAGCCTAGCAAACAGATTGTCGTATGCAAGGGCACCCAAGTTTTGGTTTCTGATGCCTCTCGCCGACGCCGACGCCGGTCTACCTCGTCTCCTGTGGTCTTAAGGCCATGAAGACGTGGTGGATCTTGACCCTTGCCGGCAGGAGGTCTTTCTTTTTACTCACGCTCAAAAAGACGAGACGACAACGATTCTCTCAAGATGGAATAAGATTCTCATCGCCTAGCCCCCGCCCCGGTGGTGCTTCTAGCATCGTCGGTGGCCGTGTGGATGTTTGTCTTCGGCTGATCACGCGGGATTTGATCCGCGGTTGTCTTGGGTTGATCCACATGGATCCGGTCTTCGTTAGTCCGTGTTTATGTGTCTACAGGTTGGATCCTTCCAATCTATGATTCTTTTCATCGACAGCGGTTGTCGTTTTAGTGCCCTGGTCCTATAGAGTCTTAGCACGACGACTCCTTGACTATCTAGGTTTGTCCGGCTCTAATAAGGAAGGGACGATGACGGCGACACGCTTCTACTCGCTCTAGTGCTTGGATGGTCTATGGACTTGAATGTATTTTACTTCTAGTGATCTACGAATTTGGACGTGTTTTTTTATGTTCCTTGTACTGCTTCCACAGTTGATGAATAGATTTGACACCCCAAAAGATTGTACTGTTTGCTACTCACACAGCTTAAACTTTCAAATGCAATTAGCGTTACTAGTAAGTGTGTACGTGCAACGCACGTCTATTTAAACTAATAAGTGTGCACATGCAACACACGTCTATTTGGATTGACACACTATACTATAAACTTAATACAAGACAATGTATTCATAAATTTGAATTTTTTCCTATAAAATACACAATCTCTTATTCCCTACTCGTACAAACAATTTGAAATATCGTTTCTCCTTAATCAACATGTCTCTTGTATTAAAAGACCACCCAGTGTTCCCAATGTATAAAACTCAAAATTATTTAGAAGATTTATCATGATCCTCCATATGCACACATTTATGCAAGTATAATTATACATGAAAATGTCACTTAGGACAAGCTAAGGAACCGTTTCAGTGCCAACAAACTCCAGTCAAGAATTATTATTACAAATTGAGTGTCAACCATAATAGTGGGAAGAGACCTCTATGGTTTGTTGAAAAGAGGAAGCCATTGTCAGATAGAAAAGTGTAGAGATGTCTTGACTGCATAGAATCAGCTGTGAAACAAGACAAAAAAATGCTAGTTGGACCATCCGATTCTACTATTGCACACAAGTGTCGTAATGTCTGGAAGCAAGAAAAGTGACTTATTTTATTATGAAAATAGAACATGTAAACCAAATAAAAATTACAGTGATAAATTGCATAATTATACTTGTTGTTCACTGGACAAAAGTATTAACACGACAACTTGGAACAGTTACTTAAGTACTACACATTTATTTAAGGGCTCAACATTCTAAAATTTTGGTAATATAACAAATACCCTCTCAGTTCGTAGTAATAATGATATGAAGATAAATAATTTGGAAATGGTCTTCAACATGCGTAGGCTACCACTTGTAAGAATAACAGTGGCAAAAAAAGGCCAACAAATGCCGGTTTAGAAACAAAAAAAACTGCAGGCATGCTTCCAATTTTAGCAACTCTAGTGGATAAAACATACCTTACCTCTCAAGTCAGGAAATAGTCAAATGAAAAAATGTACTTCTTATAAGTAGTAGAGATGAAGTCATAAGGATCATGATTCAAGATATTCGGAGAAACATGGTTGCTCTCTCTGTATAATGCGAACCCGTCACCTCTACCAAAGTGGTCTTGCGTAGTATGTAATGCAGAGTGCAATAATGAAATAAAATGAATGATATGAGAATTTACCATGACCACAAAATATTCTATATTCGTCATCATAATCAACATGCATTTTTTGCTTCTCTTGTATGTGGTCCAAGTTTTCTATCAGAAAGCATGTTAACTCAACTGTAGATAAGGACGGTATGAAAATGCTCATGTAAAATTACAATTGCCATGTATCTGTTGAACAAACAAATACACTTATGCAAACTTCAGGTTTTTTTTAGTAAAACTTATGCGAACTTTATTTATTTTTCACTAAAACTTATGCAAACTTCTGGGTTTTTTTCCATGTAATTTCATGACTGCAAGTAAAGTCTTGGTTCAGCGAATTTGTCTGTGAGTTCACTATATAGTCGTGAGTTGGCCATGTAATAACCGGTAGTCAGTATTTAAAAAACAGGGATGTCTGTTGTAGGTACGCGAAAATCAGTGAAAAAATAAAGAAAGAAAGAAGGCATTGGTTGCCTGAAACCCAACTGTGTGTGTTCCAGCGCGCCTCTGTTTCTCATTGCCTCATCTCTAGTTCCTATAGTTCTAGATTTTTCACCACCGGCGAGGTAGCGATGACAGTAAAAAAACAACACTCGGTGCTTACTTGATTAGTGCGTGCGTGCGGCGCGTTCACGTGAAGGCGAGCGTCTCCGTCATTCAGGCCTACGAGCGGCCGCGGCGACCGTGTCCTCGGACCAGCTGGGTGGCGTTGTCGATGCAGGTGAATCAGTCGTCCAGCTTTGAGGCGGCGCCCTCCATGCACCGGGGCGCCCCCACTTGATTTTTTTGGCCCGCTTATACTGGTCCAGAATACTCAGCGTTGCCCCCATTTGAAGGGCGTCGGCGGTGGGTGGTTGTCAGCGTGGGTATTGTGGACGGAGCTGAAGTTGACGCGGATGCCGGTGGTTCCCGGAGAGCATGCCAGGACGTGGACGAAGTCGTTGCAGTAAGTAGAAAAGTGACCTGGCCTCCAGGCAGAAGACGAAAGCGGCGACGTCACGTGTGTGTTCGGAGGAAGCCGCGGCTACTCCTCGCATGTCTCCCACTGTGGCTCGCGTGGGTGGTGGGCTGGTGACGGCAGGCAACTCGCGATCGCGATTCCGAGACGATAGGATGCGCTTGCGATTAGTTTTCTAATAATTAGATGCGTTCATGATTAGTTATCTAATAGGATTCATCCGTGATTAGTTTCCTAATAATTAGATGTGTCCACGATTAATTTCCTAATAGGATGCACGCGTGATTATTTTTCTAATAATAGGATGCGCCCGTGATTAGTTTCCTAATAATAAGATGCGTTTGTGATTAGTTTCTTAATAATTAGATGCGATCGTGATTAGTTTCTTAATAGGAGTGTCCGTGATTATAGTTTCCTAATTGACCGGACATGGACTTTCATATTTTGCTCCGCGGTGGAGTACGGTCAGTCAATGTAAATTGCTAAATGCACACAGAGAACAAATTAGATTAAGGCTAGCCGTTAGATTGAGTTTAGTGGGACTAATCATGCGGTGATAATGTATCCATGTACGTTTTGTGGGGTGCACTTAAAAAAGATAATGTTTGCTCTTTTATAAGTAGTATAGATTGCTGACAGTGTAGCGCTAGGCACGATATCAAGTGTTTCCCGGGGAGAATATCACATGATACCATCCTTTAGGTGATACCTTCATGTTATTTAGAAAAACAATTTAATTGTTTTAAAAAAATTCTAAAAATAATTTTGGGTGTTCACATCACATGAATGTACAATCCCTAAAGTTTTCGGGTCCAAATTGGAGATATCTCTTGAGCAATAAAAAAGACAAATTCAACATGAATAGTGTTAGAAAAGATAAAAGTCAAAACATCACTATTCACATCCAAATTTGTCTTTTTTGTTTCTTGATGTCTATTTAGAATTTGGACCTGAAATTTTTAAGGTTTATACATTCGTGCAATTTTCATAATTTTTTGAGACATTTAAAATTGATTTTTCTTAAAATGATATCATGATATCACCTAAGGGGTGGGATCATGTGATATTCTCATGTTTCCTAAATGTTGGTTACAGCCGGACATAGCAAATATGGCTCCCTATACGTCCGTGGGTGTGTCCAGGCGCCCCCATAGTAAATATTTGGGTTGAAGATGAGATGCCGGTCAACCCAAACGTTTGAGTCTCGTTTAAGAGGCCCGTCTGGGATCAAAAAATCATGACTGATCAATGACCGGGCGGCCGGCCCGAACGTATGAGGCGGATTTGAGAGGTCTAACTGTAGATACTCCTACGAAATTCTTCAGCACTGAAGAGCGTCGGTTTTTATTTCACTCTCTGTGTCTCTAGAGAGAGAAAAAAAGAGTCTATTTTGCTCGGGTGGGGAGCAAAACCTAGGCGGAGTGTCTCTAGAAAGAAAGCGCACACTGCAACAGTTTTCCCCCAGAGCGCCGCCGTCGAAAGCGAAACTCGCCGTCGCCGTCACCATCGCCATCGCCGTCGAGCGGCCATGGCGCCGCCGCGGCAGGACTCCCCTGAGGGTTTGGAGGTGCAGTGCGCGGGGTGCGGCGAGACGCTGGAGGTGGACCCGGGCCTGACGGAGTTCATCTGCCCGGACTGCGCCACGCCGCAGTCGCTCCCGCCGGAGCTCATGCCGCCGCCGCCGCCGCGGCGGAAGGCGCTGCCCCTGCCCCGCGCGGCCGCCGACGTCCGGGGCGCGCGGCTCCCGTGCGGCTCCTGCGGCGCGCTCCTGAGCGTGCCCGTCGGGCTGGCGCGCTGCGCCTGCCCGGTCTGCGGCGCCGAGCTCGCCGTCGACACCGCGCGGCTCCGGCATTACCTCCTCTCGTCCGCTACGGCGGAGGGCGCCGTGCCCGTGGTGCCACTCGGCGACCCCTCGGCCCCACCCATCCTCCAAGCCCAGCAGGTATGCTATCGTCAAGGTGCTATTGCAGTTTCAGGCGTAGTTCAGTTGCTAGTATGCCTTTGGTTGAGAAAGGTGGAAATTTGTTCTTAGTGTTAAACAATTTCACATTTTTACCGAACGTTGATATGTGTTCACCAAACTGATAAACGATTTGTTTAATTAGTTTATTGTGAACAGTAAATCTATTTCCAGTTTTCCACACTACAATATGTAGCTAGGGTCTATCTAACAAAGCTGTTTTACTTCATATCAATTGAAATGTTGAGCTTACCGGCTATCTGTAAGTTGTATGCATCAAAGGATAGCCCATGTGTGGAACTGGAGCATTTGCATTTTCAAGGCCTTCCTTATGGTTATGCCCCTGTGTATGAATGAGATGGGGGTAGGGAAAAAACATGCAAACGGGTATTCGGTTGAAATAAAGAGTTCTTTACTTTGGTCAATCTTGGTAGATTTGAGGAGTTGTAGGTGTTACAGGCTTTCAGCCTGACTAATAAATGTGTAGATTGCTAGATCAGTAAAGTGATGCACTATGAGTGGAGAAAGTGTTGTTGCAGAGTGCAAGGTGTTCCTACATGCTTGGCACCCAGCTTGTGTACGAGTCGAGAATGGATGCAGTCTGAACTAAACCAATTTTTTTTAATGATTGCCAGCTTATAATCTGAGCCAAGTTTTCTTAGTATGAGCTCATTACATTACATTGAAGCATATTATCATTGTTATTAGAAGTATGCTACACTTTTGTATCTAAATTAATAGTGTACTTTTTTTGTGCTTCTATTGCAATGCAGGTGCGGCAAGAACATCCTAATTTTGGGATTCGTGCAGGACTTTTGTGGACAGATCCTGATAATCGGACAAATTGTATGGGACAGGTACAAACAAATCAGCCAAATCAGCTTATTCCAGAGCAGGCAGATCTGGATAATCCTGGTTCTACGATTGAGAGAGGGGAGGTACATGATGTCAGTGGGGAGGTACATGATGTCAATGGGATTTTTGCTAAGCGGACAAGCATGTATTCAGTTGGCCCTGGAATTGTTAGTCCCGAAAGGAGACATGAAGAGCCTCAAAATCATGACCGCCATCAGGCGCAAGTTCAATCTTCTACAACACGTATAAATTGCAGAACTGGGCGATCTACTGCCCCCCAAACTGTAAATATAGAAAAGAGGCAGCTGCTCACTCCCGATCAGACCATACAACAGGCAGAAAAACAGCCTTCTTGTCGTGCAATATGTACAGAGAAGGCTCATGCAGAGGATGCAGATGGGGTGATTCATGTCCAGGAAAAGCAACAACAGCGTGTCAGCCAGGTAAATCATACAGAAGAATTATGCACTCAGGCGGCCAATGAGATAATTACAAGGGACAACAATGGAACGAGAGTCGGGTATGCAGCTTGCAGTGATGCTGCATTTGCAGAGAGGAGGAAGGTGCATGAAGCAAATGACGCTATAAAACAGGTGCAAAGAAAACAATCTGATTCAACGGTTCATATGGAACCGGAAAATGAAGTGATCCATGTAGAAAAGGAACACTCAAAATCTTTCAGTTGCAGAACCCCCAAGCAGAAAAAGAAGGGTTTGACAGCTGCTTCCAATCCAGGCCTTCAACTTAGGCGCAGCAAACGTTTGGTGAAAGATTCACCTGCTTCCATAGACCAAGAACCTGTTCAAAATGTGTTTCTTGAGAGTCAAGAAGGAACTTCGATTAGCCACATACCAGCCACCGTCAGAGTCAGTGAACCAACAGAAAGTGATTCTGATTCACTGCATGCTGGTTCTCCAGAACAGAGTGAACCAACAGAAAATGATCCTGATTGGCAGCATGCTGGTTCTCCAGAACAGAGTTTATCGGACTCTCCAGATATTGATAGAATCATCAACAATATAAAGCCTAGTCCACCCCCTCCCTGTGAGATGCATGAACCAAGCTCTAACAAGTTAGACAGCCCTCATTTAACTACACCAACTTCTAATTCAGATCTCAACTTGTCCGATCCCGAGCAGTTTGCACGTAATTACATCCCCCTTGAGGTTAGGAAGGCCCTTCCAGCGCTGAGATCTAATTCATTGTTTGAGCATACCATGTCCCAGGCAAGCTATGGCGAGGCAAGCCTGCATGATTTAACTGATTCAGAAGGAGACGACCCTTGTAGCCCGACTCTCCAGAATGTTGGTAATTTGCGCCTTGCCCTTCACTCATATTATCCTGTGTGTGCCATTGTGCAGAATTAACCTCCTCTAAAGAGGGTTCCTTTTGAGGGAACATAAATATAAGCAATATTATTACAGCAATGATAAATAGAGTTATGAAATCAGTAAGCTTATATAGCTGGTGAACTCAATGTTACCTTTTCTTACATTTTGTTAACATTTTTGCTAAAGCACATCTAGATGTGCCATAAGTATTGCACATCTAAGTCATATGTCATTGATCTTACATTGAGATCCGTGTGAATATTTTTTTCTCTTTTTTCTTTTTCTTTTTATGCTTGATTCACTCACTTAGATGTGCAATAACTAGAGCACATCTAGATGTGCCCTAGACACACCCATTTGTTAATGCTTAGTCATGCCAGAATGGCAACTTTATCCAAGTTTGAGTGGATCCATCACATCGAAGGGTTTGCTATGAGAGGAACTTGGGACGTTAAACATTGTTCTTTCTACATGACAGGACACCAGGTGTTTGATCTGTTGTTGAGAGGTAGTGTAAATAGGAAAGATAATAAGGATGTGATTTTATCTGAACCCAGTTTAATTTCCAAATGCTATTTATTTCCTTATTTGTACTCTTCGATATTTAGACCATGAACATGTACTTTCACGTTCTCCAGATAAATAATAGCGGCCCCTAAAATTAAGCTGCATAACAAGGGCAGCTGAGCAATGGTGGTGCTTGTAATAGAGTAACTTTGCTGTTCGGTGTAATCAGTTGTATTGGAGGATCAGAGTTCAATTTCAGGTCATAATGAAACTTTGGGTTCTTGGCTCACTGGCTAGTGGCTAACTTCTGGACTTGTGCGTCCAAAGTCAAATCGCAGAATTTAAACAATATATTTAGGGTCTCTTTGGATTTAACGCATCTCAAAAGAAAAGTGATGCCTTTGGAGAGAGAAAAGGATGGAAAATGAACAGGAAAAACAGAAGAATGAGATATAACATATCTCAGACATAAGGAATTAAGAATCACGCCTTTGGATCTCAAAAGTCAAAATATTAGAATTTTGGAAGTGATGCCTTTGGATGCTTTACAGAGAAGGAGATAGGGGCATGTGCTGCTGTGTTCAACTCCAGCCAGGCTCCCAAAACCTTATATCGCAGAAGGATACAATTTGTTTCCTTGGACTGGTCATGCATAGACAAATGAGCTCAAAATTGAGTAGTTTTACTAGGTTTATGCCAGTTCAAATTAGGTATCACGTGAGAAGTATCTGACTGTCTTAACCAGACTAGTTCCCTCTTTTTCGTTGACTGAACCATTTGGGCCAGGCCTTCTTTATCATTTATAATTATATGATAAGTTATAAGACTCTAGGCAATTTACCATTTCCAAGCCAGATAGTGTCAGATCCTGCATACAATTCAGATACTCCTACAGTTATTTTGGTTGTTCGTATATCTGATTTGTTTTTTCAAGCAGGTACCAAGAGAAACCACAAACGTCTCCGTTGTGGTCTGAAACTCAGTCTTGAGGTGTGGACCTTGCCTAAAGGTGTGCGCATACCGGTTTCATTGAACACTTCAGGTGAACCTGTTGGAAAAGCGGCAGGCACCCTAAGTAACTTTTTGTGTGCAATAGCACGAGATGGCGTATTGGCACCGCTAACATATCATGATTGGAGGCGTGTTCCGGAGAAAAACAAGAATATAATCTGGCATATTGTCAAGGTATAAATAAATATTGCTGTTTTTTTTGTGTGTGTGGCTGTACCTCTTCTTTAATAGCCTTTGTTTATTGGTGTAGCTCAAATTTGACATTGCTCCGGTTGGTGAGTTATGGATCATGAAGTCCTTAGGAAAGAGGTGGAGGAGTTGGAAATCTTTCTTGAAACTACAACACTACGATACTCATGAGACGGAAGAGGAACGCCTTGCTGATCGAAATCCTCGTGTTCTCAAAGAACAGTGGCAATTTCTAGTTGCATATTGGAGTACTGAAAAGGCGAAGGTATTACTGGAAATTATACTTTCGTGTGTGGCTGAGCTTGATTTGCAAGTTTTACGCTTGTTGAATTATTGTTATATTTCTCTCTGATCTCAGGCCGCAAGTGCTCGCAGTAAAGCTTGTCAGTCAAATGTGGTCGCTCATCATACTGCAGGAACAAAGAGCTTTGCAAGGATAATCGAGGAGGAGGTAATTCAAAGTTGCTTCTGTTGCTTTCGCGATCGATGATGTATTTATTGTGTTAATTTGTGTGCGCAGAAGCAAAAACGGCCTAACAAGGACGGGCCCAGTGTTGAGGATCTGTTCATAATGACTCATACACCCAAGAATGGGAAACCTATGAAGAAGGCAACAGCTGATGCCATTGTGAGACACAAGAAAATAAGCTTACTAAATGAATTTGTTTTGTGGATCGTGCACATAAGAGCTGAAGTTCCGTTGTATGTGCAGGCACGACTTCGTAAGCAGGTAGAGAGTTCAGGAGGTGATTCTGCTGCACATGACTCCTCGAAGGTCCCACGAGGGAAGGCAGTCCTGCAGGCATCCTTCAAGGAAGCCATGGAGGCTAAACGCAGAGCTGAAGACGAGGCATCGGCGCTGAAGGAAAAAATGATGGCAATGGAAGAAAGCCAGAGAAAGATGCAGGAAGATTTGGCGAATATGAAGAGTGCAGTTAGCGCTATACACAAGACGGCACCAACTGGTGACTTGCAAGGTCAACAAATGCACAAAAAAACGCCTGTTAGTAAAAACTCTCAAGACGAGCCAACAGGTGGACCATCGTTTCCTCCAGGTTTCGCAAAGGTAATGCTCCTCTCTAGCTACAATGCTGACTGGCTCATTGCAGAACATATACAGCCATTTACATAACCTGTATCACCGTTATGATTCAGAATCCGAATCCTTCACAACCCACGCGGCGTTCAAAACGGGCCAAGCGCTCGTGAAACTTCATCGATATGTTGATGTCCCCTGACGTTATGATCATTTGACACCACCTCGTCAGCAGCTTCGATCTTCACTCAACATGCAATGCATGTCAACGGATCTAAGAAATGAATGAGAAAGAGGGCGAGCCTTTAGCTGCTTGTTCATGTGTAATCTTTTGTCTGTTAGTTGCTGACTTGTTGTAAACTGTTGACCTTGGATCATGATATTGTGCATATTATGTCATGACATGATTTATCTTGTACTCTCTCCGTTCCTAAATCTTTGTCTTTCTAGAGATTTTAACAAGTGACTACACACGGAGTAAAATGAGTGAATCTACACTAAAATATGTCTATATACATCCGTATGTGGTAGTCCATTTGAAATCTTTAAAAAGGCAAATATTTAGAAACGAAGGGAGTATCATTGTACTACTTTATTTATTTGTGTACTTTGTGCTTCATCTGCAATTTTCATTGCTCGTTACTGTGGGTCTTTGCTTTCGAGTTCCTCAGGGTGCTAACGGTATTCTCAAAACGGAGATAGTAAAAGTAATAGAAGGGCATGTACAACGGTCGATAAGATATTCTTATCTTGAACCTTGCATGTAACTTAGAGATGATAAAAAAACATGTCTACAATGGGATATTTTTTAACCTTATCTCAATAACTAGTTATTTCTAAAAACATGTTGACACATATTGTCTTAAGAGATCATCTCTTAAATAAGAGAAGACAAATTTTTTTTTTGATTTCTCTCTCCTCCACCTCAGCATTTATTCTACGTGCCACTGCTAAGATAGCACCATTGTACATGCCCTAAGTATTTCTAGAAAATTACAACTTTGACCATTGAACTTTACTACATTTTTTAATTTATAAAACTCATAAGAAATGTACAATGTGAAAGCATTTATAGATAAACTCACATGTACATGATTTTCTAACCACCATATAAACAACAAGTTATAGCTTGGTTGAAAGTTAGGTTCACTTCTTTGCTAGCATTATTGACATGCCAGCGGTTGGTGAGGGTCTCAGATCCAACGAAGGCCCTCAAATCCTCCCCATATGTCCGAACATGGACAGATCAAACACCCTCATTTGTCCAGATTATAAAACTCCTCAAACTCGTCCA